>NC_134413.1:24792487-24939987 GCF_038048845.1 Mixophyes fleayi
AATCGTTAAGATTAAATTATTTACTATATGGGGGACCGTTTATGCGGTAAAAATATCCGCTCATTTTTACTCAGGGCATGAGTAAAAATGAGGGATATTTCTGGGGGAAAAAAAATCAGCGCAAAGTGTCTCGTAGTCGTTTCGGGGACACCTCAGGCGGATTTTTTTAGAATTGAATACCCCCCTATATGTGCAATAAAATTAGATTATACAATGGTGCAATAATAAAATGACTGCTTTACATTTTACTTTCAGGAGATACATACTTTTTTTTTAGTATTTATTATACTGATGGCTTCATAAACACATAAACTGAATAACAGCTTCTTCTTAGTATTTCTTTTGAGTATTGTAAGTATATTATGTTTACACTACTGAAAATGTGATCTCGTTTATCTTATGTTGATTGACTTCCAACCAATTTAGATTTTTTTAAAAAATTCAAAGTTTTAAAGGCTGGATCTATACGGTCGACAACTTTGTTTTCTTCTGTTTCTGTTCACTTGTCTGAACTAGGCAAATGTATTCGCCCAATTAATGACCCCAAAAATTGAAGATGCAACCCAATGCATATAATTTCCTAACATAAGTGGTTTAGTACAGGCATGCACTGATAACAAGCATCTTTCTGATAAGCCTGGAGCAGGCACCTAGTGGTAACTATTATTATTAGGGGTCAGACTTGTGCATTTAATTATCATTATTACATACATTAAATGTGTCTTGTACAAAAGCTATACCATGATAAATACAGAATTACTCAGATTATAAATATCTAATGATAGTCACGATTTTTTTTATTGCAGGAAGAAAAACGCTCATCAGCCTCCCAGGCAATAGACCTGTACATGAGATCTGAAACCGTAACCCAGGTGTCCTAGGGCAAGCTCAGAAGGACAGAAACCTCCCGTGGAGCAGAAGGGTTTCTGTCCTCCCTGTGGTCACCTTAGGACACCTGCGTTACGGTTTGACAGGTGTACCGCTCCAGTCAATCTCCCCACCTGCCACTGTCCTCGGAGCGGGATTCATTCATACATTAGAGCCCAGCTACTCCCATCTCAATGTTTGCACCCTCGGAAATCATCATCATCATCTATTTATATAGTGCCACTGATTCTGCAGCGCTGTACAGAGAGCTCATTCACATCAGTCCCTGCCCCATTGGAGCTTACAGTCTAAATCCCCTAACTTATACACACACAGACCGAGAGAGACTAATGACAATTTATTAGCAGCCAATTAACCTACCAGTATGTTTTTGGAGTGTGGGAGGAATCCGGAGCACCCGGAGGAAACCCACGGAAACACGGGGAGAACATACAAACTCCACACAGATAAGGCCATGGTCGGGAATCGACCCCAGTGCTGTGAGGCAGAAGTGCTAACCACTGAGCCACTGTGCTGCCATCGTAATACGCTAACCCATGCTGTTCGCATAAAAGAGGCACAGCACATGAGAAAATGGAAATGGCTCTATTAGGGCACAGATTATCATGTTCACAAATGATCCTTACTGTGTATTGCTGTTACCTCTGACAATTCTGTATATGGGCAATCTTAGCCACTGCTGATATGCTTCAGTCGTTTGTGAACCACCTATCGCTGCATTATAACTTGTATGTAAGCATATGTGACTCAGCAAAAGTAAAGCAAAAACAAACTTTGCAACCACAAAAAAAACCTCCATGTACAAACTTTGTAAATCAGCCAATAAGATATCCAAAAGTATGTCTTATGAACCATATATATGTGACTTAATTGGCTTTGCACTTGATTTTATAAGCTAAACGCATAATTATTATGCCCTGTACCCTAATATACAGCAGCCATTGTACCTGTAGCTAAAATAATAGACAAATGGGAACATCAGTCTCCTAATATTTTTCCTCTAAATGATCACTGTATAAAATAAAAAATTATAACAGAAATGCAAATAATTGATTCCTTCCACTAAAATTAGAATGCAGTCAGCATTGTACCATTAAGACACATTCCTGCAACTTTCATTAAATGTAACAATATTTTTAGAAAATCTATATAACTTAGATGCTGTAGCTTACACTAGAATGACACTAAGGCTAATTTAGAATCAGTTTTTAGGAAAATCAAACAATATCTAAGCAGCAGAGGAAAAACAGTTATTTACCAAGCACAAGGCTAGTTTGGCAGCCAAACGACAGTACTTGGCTAACTCTCTGCATATTTCTTGATCTCAAGAAAGTCTCCCATGTACCAGTCTTATTGGCAACACCTATAAAGTAGCGCTTGATAAGACTGTGTCACCAGCCATCCTTCACTCCAAGGCAGCCTCCAAACAAGGCTTCCTGGGTGGTCGTACTGGGGGAAGACAAATACATGCCAACTGCTAGATCGGGAACAAAAGGAAAATGTAACCCTGAATTCTAGGCCTGTTGGAAGCATTTGTTCCAGTCAAGATTTTGCATTTGTTCAATCCTGGAATAATAAGTGATTGACACCTCCTTAGAATGTTCTTTAGCTCTAGGGGATAATCAGACTAGGGTCTTTGTTGTTAGGGCTTTTCAATGGTTTCAATGGGAATTAAACCACTATCGACTCTAGCCTGCATCTCCTGCAGCACAGTCCATACAAATTTATTAGTTATGTCTTTTTAAATGAGATTAAATTGAAATGACTTTTATCCCTTCCTCCCCTAGTTTCCCGAAGCTCCTTCTCCCCTTGATATAGCTTATTCATGGAGAATTCAGTGTTCCGTCTATTACAACTTCAATGTTATGCCTCCTTCCAACTGTGGGTACAGTAAGAGACTGCCAGCCCTGTATGCTGTGACCAGATGTACTGGGAACTGTGATTTTCTATGGACACCTGGATGTACAAGACATAACACTCAGAGCCAAACAAACATGTTAGAAATCCTGCACAATTACTGTAATGAAAAGAAAAGAGCAACTCAATAGAAAGTGTAGCATCCTTTATGAGACATCCATCAATGTAAACCCTTAGGAAAAGTCTACACTATCGTGGAGTTTCGGACATTAGATCTATAAAAAGAATGATTTATTGGGACTAAAGGGTAATGTTTTGGTGCATTTCACATTTCTACAAATTTTTATGTCTGCAGCTGGTGAATCAGTTTGGAAGGGTCACCCTAAAAAAATTGGAATTTGTAACAAAATTGTCTTTTAAAAGGTTGTGTAAAAATAATGCACAATAAAAATAACAAGTTGAAAAATTATACCTTTAAATGACTTTTTATATCCTTTTTGAAACAATCATTTTGTTTGACCCAGTAATAAAAGGGTTTTGAATTGGGTCCTCGAAAATAGCAAACGACAGGAGATTCCCTTATCTCTAAATGGGTCTAATTTTATTATCTAGTTAAAACAGCTCTGGTTTGACTAGATAGCTTATAAAGTTATCGCACTACCACTTGTTGCTTATTATATCTTATTTAAATAGTATGAAGATTGCCTTGAATAAAACACCAATATTCAGTAAATGTTTTAAGCTTCAAGAGTAGTTCAATTAATTGCATAGAATTGATCTATTTTGCCTTCAAATAATAAACCTACAAAATTTAAATTAAAGTTTTGCCTGAGTTATATTGTTGTGCTCTTTCAAATGTATACAAAATCCTTACCTATTTTATAATAGCATATATGTTTTGGAAGTCAAGACAAGACAACTATACCATCTAAATTTAGCATCAAATCTATCTTACTCAGTTACATAGTTGGAAAAAAAATGTTCATCAAATTAAACCTTCTATTACCCAATTATTGGCTTCATACAGTTTCTAAACTAAAATAAGAAATAGTATATACTATTAGGGTGAAATTACTATCATTTTAAAAATCAGGATGAAAACTATATTATTTTAGAATTTCCTGTACTATACATTAGAGTTTAAAATTGTGTGACATTCCACTGTTTAGAAAAAAATAAGTAGAAGTTAAAAGTAAAAATAATTGTTATAGGTGACTTTTCAAGTCCTTTAATCTAGTTGACATCCTGTGCTCACAAATACAAGTAGACCTTAGTAATGGGTCCACTTAGACGCTCAAGGGCTCTCCAGTATTAAATATTTGCTTTAGCTCTTAGGGAGATTTTAGTTCAGCTATTTAAACCTTCCTGAGAAATCAGCTGAAAGTGAAAAATATCCAGAAATCTTTATCTGTTGCATGAAATTATTTTTTTTGTTGCTTTGCTAATTTATTTGAATTTTAATACATCACAGGCATATATCCAGATTTACTATATTTTAGAATTATTTTTAAAATATAGTTGGACTGATTTACTGAATTAATTTTTGTTTGTTTTTTTGCACTATATTATACTTATACATACTGCAAGAGGACATTTAATTTATTTTCTTGTCTTACATGTGACATTATATTAAACTTCTATGAAAAATTTTTGTATACATAGTGCTCAGCTTTTGTATTCTTCGGATACAGGATCACATATGTAATATAAGGAAGATACTCTTTAGTGACTTCTAATACCCGGTTAATCCACAGGAGAGAAATTGTTAGATAATACTTGAATACTTTGGTAATGCATAATTGCTTGGCAGTTAAACTATGGTTTCTTAACTTTATCACTACTCACTATTTATTGTACATATATTATTTAAAAGTTTGGTTACTATACACGTTAGCATCACTTATGTATAATAATAAAATTAGAAGGTCCCTTGTATAAATGTAAATGTGTTGAAGCATAATCTTTACAGTGACAGAGAACTCTATAGTCTTTTCCAATATTTTTTAGAATTTTCACTAAGGAGCATTTGTGCATATAAAAGCCTTGTAGATACACACCTTGACATCAATAACAATAACGTTTTTATTGAATCAGTGATTGAATCGTTGATTCCTGACCTTTCCAAAATAAATCATACATAGAGGTATACAAGTTATAATTATCAGCTGTTCCACACATAAAAGAGCCTGCAGTAGCAGTGTGCCCCTCTACATCCTCATCAACTTTATGTATTGAGGACCTATTATCACTGGACGGATATCACCTTTTGTCTGCTCTGTATTTGGAATCCAGCTTACATAGCTGTGCACTTGGACTTCAAACTTCAGTGGTCTTATCTCTGTTTGCAGCTAATTCAAAGGGTACAATCTTAATTGTAGCTAATCATTTTTTTGAAATAATCTATGATAGAAGTGGATGCTTTGGTGGCTGCAGATCTTGCCCCTGTTGTGCAATCCAACAGAGACAGCCCCTTCTGGTATTTCCCCTGCCACAATGTTACTGGACAGTAGTGGTAGTGCCCAAGTACAGATGTCATCATCAACATTTATTTATATAGCACCACTAATTCCACAGCGCTGTACAGAGAACTCACTCACATCAGTCCCTGCCCCATTGTGGCTTACAGTCTAAATTCCCTAACATACACACACAGACAGACACACAGACTAGGGTCAATTTGTTAGCAGCCAATTAACCTACCAACCTACTATGTTTTTGGAGTGTGGGAGGAAACCGGAGCACCCGGAGGAAACTTACGCAAACACAGGGAGAACATACAAACTCCTCACAGATAAGGTCATGGTGGGGAATTGAACTCATGACTCCAATGCTGAAAGGCAGAAGTGCTAACCACTTAGCCACTGTTCTGCCTGTCTCTGCAGCTTACCAGAATTCATCCAATGCTGGTGTGTCCCAGAGGAGCACTGATGTTTAAACTCCAAAGCTTGGGGCACTTGCCACAGATATGGACAGCCCAGAGCCCTGACCACAGTTGTTTCTAGTTTTTCAGTATTTACACTGCAAAAAGGAGGCTCAGTGAAGGACTCAATGACCTACAAATCTAAGCTGAGGCATTGTGCAAAGGGGCCCGATACTGTGGAGAATGGCCACCAATGCTCTCCAGCAACACCTTCAGGGCATACACAGAAAGGACTTGGGCAAGACTGGCAAGGGCGTGGCAGAAGCTACAAAGGTTTCTTCCTGCACTGGGAAAGCTATGACTCCACATAGTGGGGGAATCAATAGCAATGGACTGATTAGATTGTCACAGGTAAATGCAGGAACATGCAACCTGCTATGATTGTCCCTGCCAGAGCTGCAAGATTGGTAGCTTCTGCTTCATTCAAGTAGCCCCTATCAACTCTCAACCAGAAAAGTACAAGTGTGACCTAGAACAAATTAGAAGCCACGGTTTGTAACTATCCATTTATAATAAAATGTCTAATAGTTTGTACCTATTAGCTGTATCTAGGAATCACAGAGCCCAATCAGACAAAGTAATCCTTCTTTAGAAGTGCTAGACACCTTGCGCAAAAGTACTTAGAGTTCCACCAAAGCGCGTAGTTTTATAGAGCAACATGGGAGGAGAGACATCTTGTTCCTTCCAGGTGTACTTCAGCAGATAACCACATTTCTAGTCATCAAACAAAGCTTCAAACACATAAAGGTGTAATATGTAATAAAGCATTCTCCATGTTCCACTACTTTCACGATTAATTTGATAAATCAGTCGAAACTAATCATTATTTTAGGAAAAAGATAGAAAAGTTTTATTGAATAAATAGATGCTCTTGCTGCTGCTGCTGTTTGAATGAAATAGGTGGTTCTAAAGTGGTAGGAGGTTGTACTTTAAATGCGATGCTTACAATTTTTCACAGTGCATCTTTTCATATTTATCCACTTCTCCGCACACCTAGGTGCTCTATTTTTCAGAGGCTTCTTCTGTGAATGGAGTGTAAGGGTCTGATTCCTCTTTGGATGCAGCAACTTGTGATTAAAATATGAGCATAGAACTTGAGTGCAGTTCCAACGGTATTCAAATACAAGCGGATCTCAATATACATTTCCATTTGAATCTGGGTATAAGTACGCTTTGCTAAATGTTACTAGCCATATGTAGACAGACAGAATAGAGTACAGGATACGCACATGCATATGTGCAATATAAAGACATATCGGACCGCATGCAAAAATTTTTTTTTCAAATAGTAAATACATAAATCAGGGTGTTCTTAATGCATATTGTACATTCCATCCAAGTCAATCTTCCATGAATACAAGTGTTCTGTGCTATGTACCTGCTCTGTAGCTGCTGCAATTGATACAGCTAAAAAACACGTACTTTAAAGAAACCCAGGACTTAAATTGTCCACATCTGCATTTGCATGCCCTCGGCATGCCCTTACTGTACATTGCCTACTGTAAAAGATCCTGCGGTTACGCCTTAATTGGGCACTCTATCTTTTTATTCTGATCTCAGATGCACTCGTTATAAACTGTAGTGTATTCCTATCCTTTTCTGTAGCGTAGTGTATATTTTCTGTAGTGTAGTGCATTCCTATCTCTTTCCTCAGTGTAGTGTCTTCTTTCTATGGTGTAGTGTATTCCTATCGTTTTCTGCAGTATAGTGTATATTTTTTTTGTAGTGTAGTGTATTCCTATCCTTTTCTGTAGTGTAGTGTATGCTCATTGTCCAGGGGAAGGCAGGCAGCAGAGAGAGAGGGGGAGTCCTGGGTCTGGCTTTTATAGTCCAGACCCGGAAACACTCAGCCTCCCCAGTGGCCAGGTGTGTGTGTGGGCCAGGGGTGATGATGTCTTCAGCCCTTGCGTCTCTCTCGACTGTGTACGTGCCGACCCAAGTCGGCATGCACAGTGGGTTTTCTTTCTTTAAGTGACTGTGCATGCGCTGTAAGTTGCAGTGTAGCCATGCATGTATCAAAATCGCACTGTATATTCTGCACATGAGCGAGCTGGTCAATGTAAGTGTGCGCGTGAACACATGATGCCCCCCTTCACAGTCCCCCTTTTGGAAACCTGACACTACAAGTAAAAAATTACCTATCTGTCCCTAGATTTGGTGGTGAATTAAAATATAAATAAACAGAGAGGTAGAGAGAGACCCAGATAATTGTCAACTCTCTCTTCCTCTCCATACCAACTATGGAGGAGATAAAGGAGGAGATAAAAAAAAAACCTTTTGTGTTATTGGCGCACAACAGGAAAAAACCTCCTGGAGGGGGAACCATAGTAGAAAACACCCAATTATCATTCCCGCAAAGTCCGTGAGGCCCACAAAGTCCATAAAGCCAGCAAAGTCCGTAAAGTTCATAATGCCCCTACCCTTAATAGTTCATAATTTGTTGTCTTTTAGTACTCATATAAAAAAATTTTCAATATGCAAGTCCACCGTGTTGTTTAGCCAGTCTTTTAATTTTTCTGTAGAGAAGTATCAGAACAAAGTACATGACTAATTCCAATAGAATAAGAACTATTATGGGATGAATGAGAAAATTGAAGAATGAACCAAATATGCTTTCTCACCAGGACACTTTGGCATCTTCCCATAAATCATGCACAACTTCAGTTATTTTTTGGTGGCATCATGCTCCAGCTTGATTCCCAGAGTCCTTGAGTTTCTGCAGTATGTCTTCTTCCTTCCTGAAGTTGAGTAGCCAATTCTTGAGTTCTGAACCAAAACCAAGTGGAATTTTCTGAAGCCTCACAGGAGTATCTAGTCGCTTCTCTGGGGTCACTGGTGTTCTTTCCATCTCCTCGCGACACCTAGAGTGGGAGTAAGAGTATAATATGCTCCACTGAGGAATGTCCCTCTTTGAGCGCAGTTAGTTTCATATATGGTATAATATGTAATTAGAGTAGGGCCCTAGAATTTTCTTTTCCTTACATTATGGTTCCCAACAATCAGTAAAAACCTTGTTTTAATCATAATTATATTATTTGGAAGGGGTATGATTTCCTAATTTACCTGTCTCAATGAACACAGAAGCGCTCTATTGAGTTAAGGAAGCTTACATGGTTTTCACTTGGTCAATATGGACCCAAAGAACTTTACGCCTCCTGAGAGTCTTTCTTTGTGGTCATTGGCCTTTGTACTTTTAGCATGATATCACCCAGGATTTCAAGGACCTGATATGGTCCCTCTGAGTTTGTATCCTAAGGACCTGCTTTTTCGTGACCCTTACCAGACTATCCACTGGTGGCATGGGAGTCTCACCCTGTAGATAGAATTTGTTCAGCCGGATGGCTTGCATATGGCAGCAGTTCTTTCAGGTTATCTTGAAAGATAAAGAAAACATCTCTGGCAATCACCTCTTTGATCGGATTTGACAACTGTGGTTTAGTGTGGAAGCAAAGTGGCATTTTGCGACCAGTTATCATCATCATAATCATTTATTTATATAGCCACTAATTCCGCAGCACTGTACAGAGAACTCACTCACAAAAGTCCCTTCCCCATTGGAGCTTACAGTCTATATTCCCTAACACACACACACACACACACACACACACACACACACACACAGAAAATAATGAGCTCAAATCCTTGTTGTAGTTGCCTCAGTTGCTTTGATACCCATGAGTAGTGCAGGCAGGGCTGTCACCCAAGAGGAACCCTTCTCAAAAGTGTCTTGGTCAAATTAGATAATTGTTCAATTCATTCATTCTACTATTCCTGCTGACTGGGGATGATACGGTACATGAAATCGCTGTTTTATGTCCAGTAAAAAAGCACTTTTATGACCTTGACAGTAAAGTGTGCTCCTTGATCCGATTCAATGATCCTGCGAATTCCCCAACGTGACAGAATCTATTCCCATAGGACTCTTGCTGTGGTAGTAGCAGAATCATATACAGTTGGGATGGCCTCAACCCATTTTGAAAATACATCCACAACTGCCAAGGCATACCGACAATTGTGACTGCCGGCTGATAGTGGTCCTATAAAATCTATCTGTAGGACAGCCCATGGTCCTTCTGCAGGGGGCACATGTTGTACTACCGGCTTAAGAACTGGAGACCTGTGGTTCACTTGTGCACAAACAAGACACTGTTGTGTGACAATTTCCGCTGTCTTTGACATCCCTGACCAATATAATTTGTCCTTTAAGAGGCACATGATTTTATCTTGGCCAGGGTGTTCGAGGAACTGATGGTTGAGTCTTGTCAGCTCTACCTGAAGATGTGCAGGAACAACTGGCAGGGGTTCTGAACCCTCATTGTTCGTGAGGCACAGAATGCCCTGTTTACTTGACCAGGGACCTTGTGGTGTGGTAATGTGGGTTATAAGAAGAGGATCCTTTGCTTGTTCCAGTTCAAATGACACTGGGCCTTCTTCCTGAGTCTTGTTTCGTATCATCACTTTAAAAGATGATACTTCTTTGTCATGGAAAATCCCAGATGCCGCAGCCAATTTAGCCGCTTCATCTGCAGAGTTATTGCCCATGACAATCGGATCATTCCTTTCTGGTGGGCAGGAACTTTAATGATCACAGCCGTTTCAGGGGTTTATTCTGGCTGTCCACAAATTTGTGCCTGTGCCAGGTATCCAAGTGTAATGTCAGGAACCAAACTGCATATGAGCTGTCGATATATATATAGTACGTGGTTCTGAAAGTTGGAGTAATAAGTCTTCTTTTACTGCCTCCAATTCTGCCCTTTGTGCTGATAGGTGACCAGGTAATTTAACAACAACCTGAAGCCCTGTAGTCTTATCCAAGACTACAGGGCTGCATAACATGATAACCTGTCACATATTTCCCATCCGAGACCCATAAACAAAAATGACTCGGTCATCCGGATGTCCTGTTTGTCTAAACATAGGTATTTTTTCATCATGTGCCATTTGTCCACAGTCGTGATCCATCCCTGCTGTGTTTAGCAGTTGAGACAATACATATACATATTTGGCCTTGTGAGTTACTTTGAGATTGTGCCTACTCAATTCCATTATCCATCTACCAAACCTCTGTTGAGAGACACCAGGCAGTATGTCCAGGAGTAGAAGGGTTAATGGAGAGTGAGTGGTTTGTATAGTGAGGGGTCTAAAACACACAATATGTTCTGTCACTTTGACAGCATAATGCATTGCAGCCAGTTGTTTTGCGCATTCATCAAAACCTCTTTCCACAGGAGAAAGAAGTCTGGAGAAGTACCCTAGCAGCCTAGTCACACATCTTGTAGTAAGACTGTTGATATGGACCCTGGGCTGTCATGAACCTGAATTACCAGCTCACCCTCTGGGTATGGAGCGGCCAAAACTGGGGTCGAAGACAGATCTCTTTTTAGAGTAGAAATTGCCTCTTTCTGTATTTCTGCCCATCCTTTCAATGAAGGTTGCTCACCTCTGAGCAATTCATACAGAGGTTTTACTTTTCTAGCAAAATCCTCTATGAACTCCCTCATGAAGTTTGTAACTCCAAGGAATTTGCACAAGTCTTGTAGGGTAGTTGGTCTAGGTAATTTGACCATTGCTTCAACTCGGGCGGCCATTATACCTTTGGTCCCATGAGCAATCTTGACTCCCAGAAATATAACCTCTGACCTAGCCAGGTTTGCTTTGTGAGGACTCAATTTGAGCCCTGCATGTACAAGGAGGACTAACAATTCCTGTAGGAGTGACAAATGTTCCTCCATAATCTCTGTATCAGGTAGTAGATCATCCACATATTGCAACAGACATTCTGGGTGTGAAAACACACTCAGCACTTTTCCTAATGCCTGCTGGAAATATGTGTGGCAAAAATCCTTTGGATAATACGCAAAACATATATTGCGAATCTTGCATGGTGAACGCAAATTTGTAACAGCAGCTTTCTGTCAATAGTATGGAAAAGAAACCATTGGCTACATCTATGGTAGAGAATACATTACTTTTGCGGTTTATTGTTGCTTATATGTCCGGTGTCTCCGCTACTACCTGTGCTGACATGGGGTGTATTTATTCAAAACCCTGAGATCAATTATGAGTCTCCAGGTGTTTGTCTCCTTCTTCTTGACAGGCAATACGGGATTGTTGCCCTTGGAATTTCCCTTTATGACCACCCCCCATGCTTATAAGTCAGTCACAGCTTCTATCACAGGTTCCATGGCTTCAGAGGGGAAAAGATATTGACGTTGAGATGGTGAATCTGGTCCTTGTATGTCCACCTGGACGTCAATCATCTTTTCACAATCCACAATCATTCTTCTTTTGGGCCCATAGCTCTGGGTATTTGAAAACAATAGATTCATGGTCTGTTTTATGCGAGAGCTCTGGCCATTTGTGTACAACCATGTTGACTGCTCCACCAATTGCATGTATGGGTGGTCCTAAGTGGTGTTTCTTTATCACACAGACCTTTGAGTTTTGTGGACCCTTCCATTCCAAACAGTTTGCAAGATCTATGATCCAGCCATTCTGTGTCATTACATCAGTTCCGATAATATTATCAGAACCTGAATTATACCACATAGGAATTTTTAAAATTAAATCATTGTTGATTTTCATAGAGACTTTATTAATTCTTTGGGCTCTTGCACCCCCTTGTTGGTGATCAAATCCAGTCACCATACACTGAGGGTTGTCTGGCAGTAAATCATGCTCTGCATTGGTGAAATTTCTGTCCCAGTATCAAGCATAATTTTCATTCTGGCCATTAGGTGGGGTCTCCCGGAGGAATCTAATATGATATTGCATATTTGGGCCAGATCCTTAGGGGTCCCTAACCTCCAATCTAGTTGTACAAGATTCTAAGTAGGGATATCTGGTATGCAAACTGCTACTTGTGCTTTTCTGTACCTCACAATTGTTTACCTGTTCTAAACAGTTTGGTGTTTGTGGAGTCACTGAGTTATATGACCAGTATGTGTACTTACAAGCGACACATATTTTGCATCTGATTTAGCTGCTGTAATTTTGACTGGGTATGTGTTTGCACATCTTTTTTTTAAAGCCATTGTTATTGCCCAAGTGTTCAGAGTCACTTATATACTCTTTGTGAACACCTTGCGGACAATTACTTCTTATATGGCCAAACTTTAGGCATGAATATCATTACACATTCACCCATTTCTCATGTGGTGGAGCTGTAAGGGTAAGATGTGTCTGTCTGCACACATTGCCATAGGTTGTATAACTGTCTGCAAGTGTTGGTTCTTTAGCTGCACTTAAGAGAATTGCTCTAACAACATATGGAAATGTTTCCACAATCATGCGTATCATGCCTTGTGGAACTTCTGTACCCCTATCTTTGGTTACTTTTCTATACATGGATTAAAACCTACCACATAGAGACAATGGTTCATCATGACTGGTTTAAAGTTAGATAGAATATCTGGGGTAACTTCCCAATGACCAGTTGCCAATTTTATGAGGATAGAAAGTCTCTCTTCCTCACTGTGAAATTGACCATTTTTGGGAGCAGTTCTCCAGTTGCTGCATACCTCTGGTTGAGTGGGCAACCATAATTTTAACAACTCCATGCGATGTTCTGGGGCAACGCTAAAATTGTCACAATGTCCCTTAAAAATATTGCAAGAGGTAAAAGGATCATATTTTGGGATCTCCTTATGGATTTTCAACAGAAATTAAGTCTTCTCCATACTATAATTTCGATGGAGAACATGCAATCCTTTGCCATTACCGTGACTTGTTTGTGGTGTAGGAGTGGTATGTACAGATTCTCAACCGCTGCCTAGGCCAAAAACTTGATCATCTTATAAATGTGCACAACCATTAGACCCTTTCTCCATTGGTGTTGGGGAATAAGTTAATGTGCGTGCTACAGGGTATCTAGGGTCAGCCACAATTGGATCTCTCTGATCTACCGCAGGAGTAAGTATGGGCATATTATGTCCCACACTCCCCATTTCACTGTTTCTCTTAACTGTTATACATACCTGCTTTCTAGGCATGGATGTATTATGTGTTGTGGAAAAAAGTGATAACTCATTGATAATTTTTTGCATATTGGTTATCATCTGTGCTCTATTGATTAAATCACTTTGTAATTCAGTAATTAGAACTTCGTTAGATACTACCTTATCCCTGAATACATTGATCTCTATATAGAGTTCTGCTAATTCCTTATCAACATCTACGTAATATTTTTCTTTCTCTAATAATTGATAATTGAGCATACAAATCTGCCTTTCCCTATCTATATTGGCCATATCTTTGTCTCCCAATTGTGCTTCAAGTATGGAAACACTTTTAACCTTTTCAATGCAGCACTGACAATGAAAATTTCCATCAGCACCCCTTTTGTTTTTAGCTAACATCTCAGTGTGGTCAGATGTCCAAATTGTATCTTCGTAAGCATGTACTAATTTAGCTTACATTTGAATATGTTTAGTTTTTTTGTTGAACGCAGTTCACCTGTTAAAAACAGTGTTCTAAAAGTGTTGCCTAAACATTTTCAACAGATGTGTAATTATTGGGTATCACTGGGTTACACATACTATTTGCTGACAACTTCTCAAAGGTAATAAAATTCATACTCACATGTCCAGATACAGAAGTCATTTTTGTTCTATGTTCAGTGTTACTTCTCACTGTAGTGATGCCAGTTTGTTTAAGCCTCTGAGACTTAAAAATGCTGCTTCCAGAAAGATCCTCTTCAGTTCAGGAACATCTTTCTCCCTCTCAGCAGAATCTTTTGAAAATTACTGTTGCAACCTTGAAAAGTGAATCCACGTTTCTCACAAATGCTCACAGTGTGTCAATTCGCTCCTACTTAAAGAAACAAATAAAACAGCGAGTATACAAGAAATTTTACATTTGAAAATAGATTTGCTGTAATTAATTGTATTTCTTCTAGGCCTCAAAGTAAAACAATGTTATCTGTCCAAATCACTTTTTTCAGAAAAAGCGTACACTAATAACACATAAGTATCACCTCCTTTGTTAACCTATGCTATTCGTCCCTGCCCTTCTACCAAATTAGGTTTACAATATAACAATTTTCACCACTATATCCTAGTATGAATATCACAATTAAAACAGTGGGGCCTGGCTCGCCAATGTAAAAGATACTGTGGATACTGCGGATACTGCGGTTACTGCGGTAATAAAACAATACTGGGTAATACAGACAGACAGAGAGGTAAAAGGGCCCTGTTCACAAGCTTACAATCTATGGGACAATCTAGACACAAAATGGTGAAACAAGTCACCTGAAAGGGCTTGTTTACTGAGGCACTCCAGTCCATAAGAGAGTATAAAAACAAGGTTTATTGAAAATCATCTTTAAAATCAAATAACCAGGTATCACTAAGGTCGGCGAATATTAAAATAAATAGGCGGTCCCAGGTCTCTTCCCCACTCAAGTTAATGCATTCGGGAAAATTCATAATTAAATGTGTGGAGCATATCATAATAGATAGAGATTTTACCATTTATATTAGGATTGTAATAACATATCCGTTCAAATGGGGTAAGGTGCCTAAACATTTGTTCTCTCTGCAAATATTGTAGGAAAGAATGCAACTAAAGTTATTCAAACATATTAGATGGGTGGATGTTGTATCTCTCCGAAATGGAATGTAGTGATATCCAACTTGACCAGTTAATGAAATAATATATCAATTTAAGTCCTCTGCTAATATTACCAAGGATGAGTCACGGGAATCAGGCCGAAATTCATGGCTGTTCCATATTGGGGTCATTGGTAAAGGTATTGTAGTTAAGTTAATACAACCATAGCAATCTAGAAAAAATGATGAGCTGGTCTCCACTTTTATTGACAGATTTTGAGAGCTTAGGAGTACATGGAATTGAATCTAGAGAAAGTAATCCAGTACTTGATGTTTCGATTTGTAACCAACTAAAAGAAAATGGTGTGGAGCCAGTTAACTAGTTGACCTAGATGAGATGCATAATCATATTTAGAACTATTTTGATGTCTCCTACCAGGGCCGGACTGGGACTAAAATTCAGCCCTGGTATCTAAAGTACACAGGCCTACCTTAGTTCTAGCAGGAAAGGAACTGTGCCCCGAAAGGGGCGTGATCACATTGTGTTTGGGTGTGGCCAACATGGGGCATTGATACATACATTATAATAAAACATTACATTTATCACACCCTTCCAGCCACATCCCACCATCCCCCCAGACACATTATGAGACCCACAGCCCACTTATCTATACTTTTGGTGCTGCTGACATCCATCAGGGTGGGAACTTTCTGTAGAGTGAGCAGGGAAGCTCTTAGTCTCACGAGATTACCAAATCTTGTAAGACTTAGAGCTCCTCGGCTTGCTCTGCAGGCTGTGTCCTATCCAGGGACTGGGAGCAGCTATCCGCTCCCTCCTGCTAACCAGAGCTGGATTATCGCTCGTGGTGCAAGGGGTATTTAAGACAGCAGGGCCCCTATTATGTAACAGGGTTATCATTTTAGACAAATGTTAGAAAAATACACAGGCAATACTGTGTGCACTACTGTTAGTTGCACGCAGCTCTGCCTTCACAAGCAGTACAGTGTGAAGTGGGACATACCTCCCAACTGTCCTTGTAGTCGGACCAAATCTCACTAAACGAGACAGTCACCAAAATTCGGGATTTCCCCACCAGATTCAGGACAGTTGGCAGACAGTCCTGCTCTCTCCTACCTGTTCTTGTCACTTTAACCACCTGTGGCTGCTGGTGTCTTTAGTTGCTGCTTGTCTGGATCCTCAAATGCTGGAGACCCTATTTGGAAAAAAAATGGGTACATGTAATTTAGAAAACTCCAACTAGCCCTGGTGTTTAATCAATACAACCCATGTTTTATAATTAGGCCTCCCTCCAGCCGCAACATTAAAATACTAGTATTCACGTTTAATAAATAAACCTATTTACCTCCCTCCAAACAACCCCAGCAATAAATTAAATAGCATTTACGTTTAAGAAATATACCTATTTCGCGCAACCATCACTGCCATTAAATAATTCCTATTCACATTTAATAAATAGACATTATTTTTTTCCCAAACAGCCCCCCGTGTGGCATCCTCTCTCTGCCCCCCCTGTGTGGCATCATCACACTGCCCCCCCTGTGTGGCGTCCTCTCCCTTCACCCCCCTGTGTGGCATCCTCTTTCTCCCCCCCCTTCCTGTGTGGCATCCACTCACTTCTCCCCCCACCCTGTGTGGCATACTCTCTCTTCTCCCCCCCCCCTGTTTTCTGTGTGGCATCCTTCCCCCTACTTCCCCATTTTCTGTGTGGCATACTTTTTCTACCCCCATTTTAGTGTACTTACCTTTTCATCTTCTTTTCTCTTCTTGCTGTCTTCTGCTTTCTTCTTCTGTTGTCCGCTCCTCTGACCCGATTTGACAGTGCAGCGCACATGTGATCTAGCGGCTGGTTCCTGGGGAGGAGCCATTCACCAGGAAGTCTGTCACTGACAGGTTGTCAGTGCACCGTGCACTGACTGGCCAGGACAGGACCGGCCCATCTGACCATCTGCCCTTCTGGCATTTCCCAGAAGTGCCAGATGGCCAGTCCGGCCCTCTCTCCTACCCATACTTGCCAACTTATGGCAAGTATGATCCGGGAGCTGCAGAGGGAAGGTGGGCATGTAGGGGGCGGTGCTCCGAAAATTTCGTCCTTTTGGCCCCGTCCCGTGAGGAGATTGCAATTTCATTTTTATTTTTTTAATTAGCAGAACTGAAAGTCCAAGTGTGAACTTTCAGTTCCACTGCACATACGAGAACTGGCTAGCCTGGTCAGTCTTGCGCATATGCCCTCTGACTGGACTGTCAAAACAGTAAGTTAACTTTGCAAATATGGTCTGGTCACAAAGATTTAAGGAGCTTGTAGATCACAAAACTGAACCACCTGTTTGTTTTGTTCAGTGGGTGCTAAAAATCATTAATTTTGTGACCTGCACATTTTGAACAAAATTTGTTTAACTCCAGTTCATTTAAAAAAATACGGGTCTTTTAGTGGAATTGGGAAAATTATAGGTGGATCCATGTGACACAGTTCTACCACTTAGGGGGTCAAACATGACTGACAACAAAGTATTACTTTACAGAAATGCAGAAAAGACTACTGAAAAATAATTTTATAGGTAATTATAGATTTAAAAGTAATTGCTAACAAATCTGTTAACCTAGACTATAACTTTTATAGTTAAGAAAACAAAAATCATTATTGATGGGAAACTAAGACATATACACCAGTATACATTTTTTGCCTCAAAGGGCGCCTTTGCTGTGTCCCATCGCCAGCTCCATTGACACAAGGTCAGACAGATCACAACTGCTAAATAAATGTATATAGCAAGAAAAATAATAATAATAATAATAATAATAATCATAATTTTAAAAAACAGAAAAAAGAAAATTAAGAAAAATTAGAATTTAAGACAACCTAACTATGTTGTATAATGATGAAACTACTGCTCCTCAAATCTACCAGTCAAGGCCGGGAAATATGTCTCCTTTCCCCAAATCCAGGTGGCAACACATGGGAGTATTATTGAACACAATGTTCATATGAGCAGCAGTGGAGCAGCTGAGCGATTACTCCCCCTAACACAATAAGATTGGGGCCTTGAGGGTCAGCTGTCTTGTGAATTAGCAGCGGAGTGGAGACTGATCATGAGTAAACATCAATGGGGATAGGGTGCCAGTTTTTCTCGGCATGACTGGGTCAAAGGATGCTAGGCGGTGTGACCAGTAAGAGGAGAGGAGAGCGGTATTGTCTAGCCCTTAGGTGAGGCACTGTAATGCAGATCCTCCCCACTGTTGCCTCTCTATTGCTGTGTGACGTACAGTGTGTACGAGAGCCTAAGGGCGGGGTTATCAAAAGATCCGCCTCTGAGGAGCGTGGTCTGTGTTCAGGCAGAGCAGAACGATAAACATGTGCTCCTGATTGCTGTCCTTTATAAGAAAATCAAGTTCTTTTTCTTCTCCAGATACAAGTGAATTCTGCTCCAGATACAAGTGAATTTTTGAATTCACTATTCAAAACAATTTTTGCCTATTTTTTACCCTTTGCTCTCCCTCACTTCAAAACCCTGATGAGCACCCATTAAAGGCTTAAAGAAAAACTAGGTCACATACTATATTTAAAACTGTCATCTAATTCTGCACAGTACCTTTTCTGGATAGTAAAGTGTAAATATACAAATGTTCCTGAGCACTTGATTGTCAGTTTACGTTTCACTCATGTCCTTCTTGCTTCTTTGTTATTTATACTAAGTACCAATATATTTAAAATATTTAAAAGTTCAGTTATTGATCCCTGGAAAAATGGCAGTTGTTAGATATTCATCTACTCAATAAAATAACTGAAGTAGACGTTAGCACTTTCAGTATTTTTCTTGGGGTTCTGATGGTTCTGTAATACAGAACCAACAAATCAATTCAGCTAACCATCTTTAAAAGGCAGGGGGTGTGAGGAATAAAACCAACCACAGCCCACAAGAGATTGCTTTATGGGATTGGCCCTCGCACTTACACTCCCCAGTATTGAATGCATACCTCCCAACCATCCCGATTTAGGCGGGACAGTCCCAATTTGAGGGCTTTGTCCTGCCAACCCGATCGGTACAGCTTTGTCATGTGGTGGGAAAGTTGGTAGGTATTGTCTGTTCGCTAGGCACGCCCCCATTGTGACGTGACGATGCCCCCTTCATAACGAGACAATGCCCCCTGTCCCGATGCCGGCTACCCAAATGTTGGGAGGTATGTGAATGCGATACACCCTTGTGTTTTTCCCCACATATGCGACAATGCATGAAACTGGAGGGGTTTCCTACGCATTTCAACCATGGGGTCTTTCTAAAGGTTGAAACACATAGGCGTATGAAGATAAATTTGTATTCCGGGATATCCATCTACAACTGTTAGTGAAACAGAAAATTTCAAGTGGGATCTGGTACGAAAACTTGCAGACATCTCAGAAAGGGGATATACTTTTTTTTCTTAGGGGTATATTTACTAAACAGTGGGTTTGAAAAAGTGGAGATGTTGCCTATAGCAACCCATCAGCTTCTAGTTATCATTTATTTAGTACATTCTACAAAAAAGGGAAGGAAACTGAAGAATTCCTTGGGAATTCCCTGGGTCTGTGAATATGATGAAAGAAGTTTCATCATTACACAAGTTAATTTGTGTTATCAATATTGGACAGATACACCCAAGTTTGGACTATTTGCTGTAGGGAAATGTCAACATTAATATTTGACATCTATATTTAGATTAGAGGTATACATAGACACACATATCTGCTGAGAGTCACATGTTAATTCTGGTTCCTACCTTCTACCCTGAAGCACTGTGATTGTAGATCCCAAGACTCCCAGAGTAAGGAGTATTGTCACATCTTACGATGATGATGAATTATCACCCATCTGCCAGAAGCCAATGATGTCGACACTCAGCCAGATGAGGTTGCTTGCCCTGAATGCCAAACAAACAAGTATGTATCCAGTTTAGCCACATATTTGCCAGGTCGCAATGCAGTCATTTGGAAAACACTTTCCATTAGGGAGGAATTAATACAGTCAGTCAATAACCATGCACATAGTTTAGTCATTAAATTTACCAGCATCAATCCTAATAAGGTGAAAATGTTATAGTCTGTGTGTATTTCACATGTCTTAACTGTGTGTGGAATTTGTATGTTCTCCCCGTGTTTGCGTAGGTTTCCTCCGGGTGTTCCAGTTCTCTCCCACACTCCAAAAATATACTAAAAGCTTAATTGGCTGCTGTCAAATTGACCCTAGTCTGTTTGTCTGTGTGTCTGCTAGGGAATTTAGACTGTAAGCTAAGCATGGGGCAGGGACTGATGTGAGTGAGTTCTCTCTACAGCGCTGCAGAATTAGTAGCGCTATATAAATAAATAAATGATGATGATGATGCTGATGTTGATGTCCCTGACAAGCCAGATCCCTATAGAAAATAAACTTGCTTCAGTAGACTACTGAAAAAAAGCTCCTCATTGGTAATCCTAACGATGGTTGGTGCGAGTGTGGAAATATGCCACATGAGCTTGGCCTAGGTTGTTAGGTACAGTACCCATTATTTATTTTACTTTTCTTCTTTGTATATTAATACCTACCTACCAAATTCCATAGTCTAAACATTAAAAAATAGGGCTGAATTACTTCAATTTATTTAATGATAATAGGTTGGATGCAGTTGGTGTTAGAAGCATGCTACTGCAATGGGGTATGAAACAGCATAATAAAAGTCCTTAATGGAAAAATGTAAATCCAGGTCTGACAAGTTGCACAATTTTCTGCTAACACTGAATACAGGCATCACAAATACTAGCTTAGTCTTTAGCCAACATTGCAAAATCAAAGATATGCTTAGAACTTTAGGAATGTAATTGAAGTTAGCCGATATGGATAGTACATTACTAGATGATATTTTACATACTGGTTATTTCATATTTGTCAGAGTTGTCATTTTTTTCCTAAGATTTGTCAGTAGAAATCTTGTCCTTAACCATGTCCCAATTTTCTTAACCACTGACCATTTGCACACTATGGGACTGATTCATTAAGAAACTTAGGCAGGGAATTGAGTACGTTTTCTGGACAAACCCATGTTGCAATACGAGAGGTATACATTAGTTTATTATTTTGTACATAAGTTAAATACTGGCTGTTTTTTCATGTAACACGCAAATACTTGATAGCTTATTTGTACACTGAAATTTAAAGTTGATATTTGCTAGCTACATGAAAAAACAGCCAGTATTTAACTTATGTGCAAAATAATGCATTGCAACATGGTTTTGTCCAGAAAACTTAAGTAAGAAAACTTACTCAATTTCTTTCCTAAGTTCCTTAATGATTCAGGACATATCTATTCCTTGGACTGAATACAGGATAAAACACTAATATTGGATCCTACTCTTTATTTAACAGGTCATTTATTTTAATAATTGTCAATGAACTTTATCAATTGACTTTGCTATAACCAATAAATATGAAAATGGTCCGGTCATGGGAGCGCACTCTTTATACATTGCAGTGACCACCTCAGTTGAATCCTATGATAGTTTTGTTGTCTTTGCCGTGGCACAATCTGGGGTGGGGGAAAAAAAGGGGGGGGAGGGGTGGAAAGGGTAGAGAGGAGATGAGAACACAGAACAGTGGTACCTGCAATATACGCGGATGCTTATGGTGTAAGCAGTGGATTATAGCTCTTTTTGCTGTTGTTGGTCTATAGCTCTTTTGCCCTGTTCACAGCTCTAATGCAGTGTATATTGGTGTGGTGGAACCTTCTGTGTGTGGGTAATGTTTATAGCTCTAGTTTATAGCAATGCTTTAGTGGGCAGGGATGTCTATAGCTCTTAGGGTTTCTCTGTTTGATAGCTCTAAGTGGAGTGGTGATGAGGACTGTCTATAAGCAGTCTTGTGTGTATATGTGGTATGTATTTTCCTGTATGTATTCTTTGGAGGTGGTTTATAGCTCTCTATGTGCTGGCTATGTGTCTATTATACAGAAGCGTTTGTGTATTGTGTTATATTGTGTAGGTGTGTCTTGATGTAATAATGCGTGCAACTTTCTTTTGCTCAAATTGCTCTTATAAGAGCAGTTAATGCTGGGCGGTGCCTTTCCTTATATTTAGCCGGTGGGGCTAATCTGTGGGTAGCGGTGGATAGCGGGAATGCTCGTAGCGTCTGCCAAGCGGTCCGCTAGCTCTGGCTGGCTGGGTCCTCCTGACGTCACCTGTAGCGCCTGCGTGTGTCGGCCCTGAACTTCCGGTGTTGGTGGAGCGCACAGCGTCCACTGTGTGTAGTGGGTTTTTCTAGTTCCTCTCCGTTACCTTGAGTATTCGGGTGGTGTTTAATTGCGGCGTCCAGTGATTTTAGGAGTTCGGCTGAGTGGTTGCTGAGGTCCTTGTGGGGTGTGATCGGTTCCAACGCGTTTCGTCCTTAGACTTCATCAGGAATCCTATGATAGCACTGCTACTGATAATGAAACCACCCTGTAAGTGCATGCACCAAGGCTCTGTGTCACTGCTCCAGAAACTACCAATAAACTTATTTTGTTTTCTATAGCTTCAACCACTTAATGACAATAGTTTTTTCTTAGGTTTTTAAAGATGTGTTGGTTTGACCTAGAATTATTTTTCTTTTACTTAGTCTATCCAAGAAAATATGTTAGACTATTTTTTTCAGGGACAGATTGCGTTTGTTTTTGGAATAAATATGTTTTATGGGCTTTATATGGGGAAGAATGAGGGGAAGGGGGTAGAAAATAAACTTTTCCATGATTCAGAAAATTATTTTTTGAAATTAGTGCAACCTGAGAGCTTACCCCCAAAAAGGTAAATAGCTAGTTCTATCTGGTTTAGGGATACAAAATATCTGTACTTTGTATAAGGTCTGTTACAGTAATAAGGCTCATAAACAGAAGGTATACATTTTAGTTTTAGAAGCTTTTTTTCCCACTGAAGGTATATTGCCACTGTATGCAGATGTGAAGCAGGTGTGTGCACAGATCCTTACAGTGGGCCTGATTCATTAAGGGAAGCTAAGTAAAAAAAAATTGAGTAAGTAGTCTCTTGGACAAAACCATGTTACAATGCGAGGGGTGCAAATTAGTTTTCTATTTTACACATAAATACTGACTGTTTTTTCATGTAGCACATAAATACTTGATAGCTTATTTGTACACTGACACTGACATTTAAAGTTGATATTTGTATGCTTCATGAAAAACAGACAGCATTTAACTTAGGTGCAAAATAGAAAGCTAATTTGCACCCCTTGCGTTGTAACATAGTTTTGTCCAGGAGACTACTTACTAAATTTTTTTTTACTTAACTTCCCTTAATGAATCAGGCCCAGTGTAAGTAAAAATGCGGATTAGGTGGACAAAAATTGGGACAATGCAACCCTTTTTATAGGTGTGGCACTACGTACATTCTCCATAACATTGATTCATTTTCTATAGAGGGTACCTTATGCATGTTTACCCTGCTTCACTGCAGACATGGCTCACACATACCACACCTGAGAAACTGACACACATCGGTGCTCTTCACCTCCTTGTTAATCCCTAGTTGTCTACTCTGTTCAGTGCGCCCTCATGACTTCTGCCTCCTCCTGTTCCGTTACATGCATGGCTCTCCTGCTTCTAGGCTCCACTGCCCAGAGACACTGTTACGTCATCTGCCTGCACACTTAAGCCCCCCTTTCTGTGGATAGCCGCTTCCAGATAGCTAATTACCTCCAGCCCCCATCAGTTCCATTCATTCTCCCTGAGTCCCCTTACACTTTTATTCAGTGAGATTTACTTATGGCAGCCAGTGACTGTAGTGAACTTTTTTTCTAAGCTGGCTGTAACAATGCCTTTATTTTAATGCTGTGTCTCGGCAGCAGTCTTAGAAAAGGCAGCGATAGGCTGCCCATAAAAAGGGCGTTGCTCCCTGCTAACTGTAAAAAGGCATCACTACCTGCCAACAAAAAAGATTATTACTCACAGACTGGGAAATAAGGCATGATTACCTGCTGACGTTGAAAAAAAGAAGCTAAAAAAAAACATGCTGCACTAACCAGTACTCTGCCTATTGAAAAATGGAGGATTGGGATGAACAACTATTATTATTATTATTATTATTATTATTATTATCGTAGATTGTAAGGTGCCACAGTGCTCTGCAGCGATATACAGCAGGGAAAACAGGACATACATAAAACAGGGACATACAAAGTAGATAAAATAAATGCAGACATGAAAACAAAGGGTATGAAGGGCTCTGATCATTAGAGAGCTTACATTCTAAGTGGAAGAGGGCACAGCTGAGACAAGAGGAGCAAATGTGGCTCAGAGTGGAGATTGGGATAGTTGTGAGGGTGCATTAGTGTTAATAGTGTTATCAAGGATAAGGTCACCTCTAAAAAAGATATGGGTTTTCAAAGAGCATCTAAAGGTTTGAAGGCTGTGGGAAAGCCTGATTGGGTGTGGTAGGGAATTCCATAAGTGGGGAGCAGCATGGGAGAAGTCTTGTAGGTGGGAGTGAGAGGTGGTTACCAGAGACAAGACAAGGGTCAGGTCAGATGTAGAGCCGGAGGGAGAGTATTTTGATATTAGATATGAGATGTATGCAGGGGTAGTGTTGCTGAATGTTTTCTAGGTAAGGGTGAGTAATTTGAACAGTGTAGGGATTTTAAAAGTGGTGCAGCAGATGTGGAGCGGTGAGAGAGGAAGATCCGTCTTGCAGTAGCACTTAGGATGGATTGAAGTGTGGATATATGGTTATCAGGAATGCCAGATAGCAGGAGGTTGCAATAGTGAAAACAGGAGATGATGAGAGAATGGATAAGAGTTTTGATAGCATGTTGAGTAAGAAAAAGGCATATTATGGCAATGTTTTTAAGGTGGAATCGACAGGACTGGGAGAGAGTCTGGATGTCAGTAATAAAGCAGAGGGCGGAGTCAAGTGTGACACCAAGGCAGTGTGCATGGGAGACTGAGGAAATTGTGGTGTTATTGACTAAGAGGGAGATTTGAGGACAGGTGGTGACTCTGGCAGGAAGGAAGATAATAAGCTCTATTTTAGATATTTTGATCTTTAGGTAGCATTAGGACATCCATGTGGAGATAGTAGAAAGACAGTTGGCTACACAAGATAGTACAGAAGGAGAGAAGTCAGGGAAGTGATATAGATCTAGGTGTCATCAGCGTAGAGGTGGTATTGGAACCTCAATGAGCGAATTAGTGCCCCAAGTGAAGAGGTGTATAATAAAAAAAAAGTAAAGGGCCAAGGACAGAGCCATGTGGGACCTCAAAAGATAGTGGGAGTGGAGGGAAGGATGTGTCAGAGGTGGAGCGATTCGATAGGTAGGAAGTGGACCAGGAAAGAACTGTGTCATGAAGGCCAATGGAGTGAAGAGTGTGCAGGAGAAGAGGGTGATCGACAGTATCAAAAGCAGCAAAGCGGTCCAGGAGAATTAGTATTGAGATATGACCATTAGATTTTGCAGTAAGTAGATCATTGATCACTTTTGTGAAAGCCTGATTGTAGAGAGTCGAGAATGGAATGAGAGGAGATGAAGTGAGACAGGCGTTTGTACACTAATCGCTCAAGTAGTTTGGAGGCAAAGGGGAGGAGAGAAATAGGGCAGTAGTTGCAGAGAGATGCTGGATCGAGAGATGATTTCATTAGAATTGGTGAGATGAGCACATGTTTAAAGGAGGATGGAAACGTGCCAGTGGAGAGAGACAAGTTGAAGAAGGGAGATAGAGATGGGCATGCAGTGGAGGAGAGGGAGCGGAGAAGTTGGGAGGGAATAGAGTCAAGGGGACAGATTGCAGGGTGAGATGATGAGATGAGTGCAGACACTTCATCTTCAGTTACTGTAGAGAATAAATTAAGGATGGATTGGGGAGTGTAGGTAAAGGTGGGTAGAGTGTGTGGAATTTGGCATGAGGAAATATCTTGTTGAATGGTATCGTACTTGCCTTTGAAATAGGTTTCAAAATCATGGGCTGTGTAGGAGGAAGGGGGAGGATAACTACCTGCCAAATTGTAAAAATGGGAACACCTAGCTGCTCACTTGGGAAGTAAATCAAAACCTGCAATCAGTAACTTAAAAAATACTGTGCTATGAGAAAAAATAATCATCTTTATTCATAAATATTCAGTTACAAAGCTCAGAAAGCTGGACCAGAGAATGAATATTGGATCTAATATACAAAATTAGAGTATTTGTTGGTTTTGAAAAACAGATTTTTTCAGTGACCAACATTTACAGGTATTATATAAGAAAAAAGGGAGAACTGGGGATAACGTCACCCTGCTCTGACATGGTCTCCCACATCCAGCTGGAGAAAGTTCTGGTGATCTCACTTTTTTTCCATGGCTTTCACTTCCGCATTAGGTTATATAGTGTTTAATATGAATGCTATGTAACAAGCGATCGGCTGCCCGAGAACTGATCTTGAACCAGAGGCTGTCTGACAGCCTGGCTCCAACACTAATAGAAGAGGGGCCTCTGGAAAAGCACCATCTTCCCATGTCAATTAAAACAGTGGCTCGGGTTTAATGAAATTTGGAACTGTCTTTTATATATGGCGGGCAGTCTGGAACTGGTTAGACAGATGGTTATATCCTGTAATCAAGGTTGCAACAATATAATGTCAATAGTTTTACTTCTGTTTTATCGAGTGGAAATGCTCTGCGTTAAGATTGCAGTTAACAGACTGAATGTAACAAGGACTTTCCACACCACTAAGTTCTCATGTGGTCATATGTTTGCCTTCATCCACCCAATTAGACATGGGCTACCTACAAAAAAAAAAAAATATATATATATATATATATATATATATATATATATATATCTCGGTTAATATGATAGTTGCCTATGTTTCTGGTAAACATCCAGATTAGGTTGACACCTTATTTAGCTAGGCTTAATATAGTAGTTAGAACTACCTCTATTCAGGAGATACCTCACAGCGCTGGAGTAATGAGTTTGATTCCTGAACAGGGCCTTAGCTGTGTGGAGTTTGTATATTTTCCCTGTGTTTTTCGTGGGTTTCCTCCGGGTGCTCCGGTTTCCTCCCACACTCCAAAAACATGCTAGTAGGTTAGTTGGCTGCTGACAAAATTAACCCTAGTCTGTGTGTATGCATTAGGAAATTGAGACTGTAAGCTCCAATGGGGCAGGGACTGATGTGAATGACAAATATTCTCTGTACAGCGCTTTGCACAAGAACTTTGGTGCACTACAATTCCCATAATTGTCTGTTCACTGGAATTGATTATATTTTGGGGAGTTTTCTCTTTTTGCATTTTAAATTTCCCTTATATACAGCCAAGAGAATGACAATACATGATAAGAATCGCTTACAATATTCATAATAGGAGGAATTGTACAGTTAAATCAGTGGTGGAACTACCATTGGTGCAGCAGGTGTGTGCACCAGGGCCCGTGGAGATAATGGGGCCTGCTGCATGGGGAACTAGTGAGCTGTGGGCCCCACTTCCCTCCTCCCCACTTCCCTGCACCGAGGCCCACAGCTCACTAGTTCCTCCTCTGAGTTAAATTGTACATTTATGAAAAATATGGAGATTTCAGCGGCTAAAAATGGTTAATGTCAAATCATTTAAATAGGAACAGTTGGCAACTATGCTGCAAAGCACCTAGTTTGTGTCCAGGAACAGGCTGGGCTGAGGGCTAGGGGGGCATTTGCCCCCCACCCCCAGATTGGTCCCATAATGGTCCTCCTTGGGCTTGATCACTGGGCTACTTGGATTTTTCTTACTTTAAAATGTCCTAATAGGCTGTTGAGTTGAGTTTTGCCCCTCCCCCGGGCTACAATTTGACAACCCTCCATTGTTTGAGTCTAAGGAAATATACCTCATTCCAATGAAAGTGAGAATTTAGATCTTACCCAAAGCAGAGCAAAAACCATGCTCTATTGTACATGCTCTACAAACGCTATCAGAAGAAGAATGTACTTCTAAGTTGCCAGTAATCTCTTTAACTCCATGTAAATATCCCTCTGGCAAAAAGCACCTTTTTATTTTTGTAATTTTGTTTTGCTCCAGGCACAAAAGAAGCACCTACAAAACCTCCAAATCCAGCCATGGTCCAACTGAAAATGCTTATCTGCCATAGATGCCGTCTATTCATGGAGAATCAAGCACAAATCGTCAAGCCAGTCTCAAAACTGCTTTTGTGGTATACTTGCCTGTTGTTAAATTAAACTAATATAACAGTTTCCCCATAGTTACCTACTGTCCCGGAATGTCTGAGAGACTCTCAAATTTCTGGCAATCCTCCCAGACTCCCGGGAGAGCAGGGCAACCTCCCGTATCCTAGCCAGTGCAGTTAGTTAAGTGGTGGGGCGGGGCTTATGACGCAATTCATGCGTCATCGTGGCCCCACCCCCTGCCATTATAGACTAGCATTGATTATGTATGCTTAGGGGGCAGGGCCAAATGACGCGATTCGCCAAGCCCAGCCCCCACATGCTCACCTCCCCCTGGATACCAACTTTTGGGGGAAACTCATACTTGCCAAAGTTTCCCCAAAAAATTACACCTGCCTAGACTGGAAGAAAACCCTTACTTTCATTTGAACTATTTACATTCTGAGAATTTTTTATTTCATGCCAAGGAAAAAAAGGATTTTTCACAAGGATAAAGACCTTTACGCCATTTATGATTCCTGAATGAAGCAATTGAGCTCCGAATTCAGTGCAAGCAACGTTTTCTGAGCATAATCATGCTCGGAATAACCAAGAATTTTTGCAGATGGGAAACCAATGACTAGTGAATGTAATATTTAGCCTAAAGCTCCCTCTACTGGTGTCACTAGAAATAACATGTATAGGAGGAATCTACTTCCAATTAGTTTGACCATAAATTTCACTGACTGCAGATACTTGCTCAGTACAAGTTTCATAATATATATGAGTTCAAAAGGATATGTTACACTTCAGTGCATACACTAATATGGGGTGGGGGCCTCTATTGCTTACTTCACAAGAAGTAGGGCAGTTATGTGATAGTTGTAATGCCAATAAAGCCACTTAGTAACACAGGATTGGACAGTATAAGTATACTGTATGTATGGCCACATAAATAAAGACATATTGTATAATTACAGATAACCAAGGATAGTATGCACAGTGTACCTGCAGAAACAAGCACACCAGTTTGCATGAAAAATAATTTTAGAGAAGTTGATCCGAGATTAAATAGATTTAATCTCCCTCACAGCCAGTAGAGATCTTGTGACCCTTAGCACCATCATACCGTGGGACGTAGGGCGGCCCACAGGTTGTGACAATGAGTACAACCACAAAGGGGGCTTGGGGGCTGATCACAGTAATATGTCTCTGCTATGAATGTGCCCTTAACGTGCAAAAGACCCTGATTCTCCATGTCTGGTCAGTTCCTCCCTTTATATGAAGCAAACTTTTGTTCCCCATGCAATGACTGCCATCGTGTCATGCTAACTCAACTGCAAAAATTGACACCACAAAAGAAGAAGTAACAGTATCACAACTTTCTTGTGGTTCATAAATGACCCTGTTGTACACTACACAAACCAGCCCCAAAATATAACATCTACCTATCATCAATGGGCAGGTGCAGTATGCTGACACCAGTTACCAGGAGATAGGCAGCCCCTTTAATCCTCCCTTCTTCTATCAACATTGTGTAGGGGCCATGCAGACTACTACTGCAGCGCGCTGCCCCACCTCCTACAGGTCAAGTCATGACCCCCGTTCTTCCGCACCATGGGCCACACGCTGCCTATTGCCATAGACAAGGCAGCATTTGTATGTGTGATCCACACCCCCACCTCTACTCAGGTGAATGGCATTCCTCTTCCCCTGACTCCTTCCTTCCCTCCCATGTTTGTGTTACACATGTGTGTCCTGCATATTATACTGTTTTTTTTTATGTTAACTATTTATTTATTTGAGGATGTTCTTTTTTTTAAATTGATTGGTGGAAGGTGCAAAATGTACATCTTGGGATGCAGTAAAAGGGATAGGCTCATATCTCATGTCATTGTAAGTTCCTGTCTTATAAAAGGTAAATTAAATTGGTAATCATCTTTTGTCATTTATATATTACAATAAATAGGCCCCAGCTATTAACAAAAATTGTGAATGCATTTACAAACATCAGAAGCACGTTAAAATAAAAAATGTGACTCATGCGATATATTGTCATTTTAGTACATTACATAATGCTGATCCATCTCATTTAGAATTATTTGGGCTTGACCATGTCCCTTTAAATAAAAGACAAGGGACTGTTGTCACTTCAAGAAAACGTGAGACCTATTGGAAATATACACTTAACACTTTGGGTTCCCAAGGGATTCAAAGATACATTTGATTTTATTGTTTTCCTGTAGGATTGACCAATGTATGTTGCTTTATAAACAGATTTTTTTTTATACAACTCTATTGTGGCTAAGATAGCAGCAACCCTTATGTGTTTTGTTATAAACAGTTTTTTGTATTTGCATTCATTCAAAATGATTATATTTAGGATAGCAACAACAACCCTTATGTATTAGCAGTAGGCTCCATTGATTACCTGCAGATGAGGTTTGGTGTCACGTCACTGAGTTAATAACACCGGTCTATATGCTATATAAGCTGTCTCTATAACATTGGGTCATTATGAAGTGTTCTCACATTGCCTAAAGAGGGATCACCTATGTGGAATTCTTAGCAGGAGGACCATATGCTCATATTGCTTATGTTTCTGTAAGGACAAGCTTTTATTTAAAATATACTCGATAAACTTGCTCTACTGGAACCTTTATTTCCTCTGCTATGTTTCTTCCATTGAGCTCACTGCTAGGTCTGTCACATGACTTACAGAATACCTGACGTGATGTCACAATACCAATGCTACCTCACAGAACCCTGGTTAGTGTAATGTCACAGCATCACCTGCTCAGTGTGTTGGAAGCTCTACAAGGATCAGCTGCCTGGCCCAGAGCTGGAGATTATCTGAAGTAGAGTAAGTAAAAGAAGAGGGAAACTGCTAAAATTATCCAAAGTATTAGGAAAACAACCTATTGTTCAACAGGTGTCACATAAAAGTTTAAATAAATTCTTACACCCAATAGCTACTATAGGGTAGATTATCCTACTCCCACCTGCACTACACACACAGCTGTCCCGATCTCTACTGTGACCTCTCTCAATTAGACTGTAAGCTCTCATGAGCACATCCCCAACCCCATCCTTTGGTTTCTTGCCTGCCTTTATTTTGTCTACCTGTCACTGTTTTATATATGTCTTATTTTCCTCCAGCACTTAGGAGCACTATGGTGCTTTATAAATCAACAATAATAATATTATATTTCTCCCTCTGGAAGCCACAGCAGTAAGGATAAACAATGTAAGTGTCAGTGTAAGGATCTGACATTGTCCTGCGGTATGTAGGCGCATACACACCAGGTTGGTCACCATCTACCATCCTTGCTACATCATGCACATAACTGTGAGCAAATATATGGAAATTAGTGCAGCACCTCTAGATAGTGCATTGGACTGGCCTATCGTCTAGATGATGAATTTGGTACTTTAATTTTCAGTTCTTGCCGACTACTATTCTGACATTTATTAATATATGTATATATGAAATTATTAGTAACAACAGTTGTCTACATATCTTTACTATAATAATTCTGCAGATATTTCCTTCTACATAACAGTTATTTAGCTAATGTTTAAGTATTTAAACTAACATATATATTATATTTATTTATATTTTCTTATATACTATATAATAAATATATTATTTAGCTCCTACACACAGTAGACCTATTCAAAATCTGTACTAAATTGCTTTTGTCTAATTTTTCCTATATTTTTCATACCTGTCAAGTTAATGTATTGGACTCACTGCTAGGTTTGTCACATGACCTACAGATTACCTGACGTGATGTCACAATACCAATGCTACCTCACAGAACCCTGGTAAGTTAAATGGACCTGTCACAGCATCATCTGCTCAGTATGTGGGAAGATCTACATGGATCAGCTGCCTTGCTCAGAGCTGGAGATTATCTGCAGTACAGTAAGTAAATAATAAGGGAAACTGCTAAAATTATCCAAAGTATTAGGAAAACAACCCATCGTTCAACAGGTGTGAGATGAAAATATATAACTGCTCATTCTCCTACCTAGTAACTTTGAAACATTTACTCTAATGGGTGTAACAAATAATTTGAGCAAATACCTGCAGCAAATGTCTGGCAGGGTATTAGTTTATATTTTCTTCCCATTGTTGGGAAACCATCTATTCCTATTCATAGCAAACAGATTTTCTCAATACCCTATCTATGTTTGACACTGCTGCTCTTATTCAAATAATCATTTTTGAATAACTCAAAATTTCATCAAACATTAGGCTGCTTTTTACCCTCCACAATTTTAGCATCTGCTTCCCCTGGTCAAAGCTGAACAAGGGCCTGATTAAGTTTTTGATTCCCCCCCCCCAAACAAAAAGTCTAGTGCCCAAAGTTGCAGCCTAGTCAGCCTATTGGTTAATCAGGCCTTGGTCGTTACTAGACATTTTAATGCCATAGGCAATACAGAGCATTCCCATTTTATAAACAGACATATTCACCCTCACCAACCCCAGCATTAAATTAATATTCACATTTAATAAACCAACCGATTTCACCCCTCACCAGCCCTTACATTAAACAAATAGCATTCTAATATAATACAAAGCTCTATTTCCCCTACTAGACCCACAATCAAACCACCTTTTTGAATAAAGTACTTTTACAGTAATTTAATTACTTTATGGCTCATCAGCTTCTCTTCATTTCTCTCTGTCTTCTTCCTGCTCTGCTTTCTTCCTACTCTGCCTTCTTCCTGCTCTGTATTCTTCCTGATCTGCCCTCTTCCTGCTCTCTCTTCTTCCTGCTCTGCCTTCTTCCTGCTCTCTCTTCTTCCTGCTCTGCCTTCTTCCTGCTCTGCCTTCTTCCTGATCTCTCTTCTTCCTGGTCTCTCTTCTTCCTGAACTCTCTTCTTCCTGCTCAGCCTTCTTCCTGCTCAGCCTTCTTCCTGCTCTATCTTCTTCCTGCTCTATCTTCTTCCTGCTCTGCCTTCTTCTTACTCTGTCTTCTTCTTGCTCTGTCTTCTTCCTGCTTTGTCTTCTTCTTGATCTTCCTTCTTTCTTGCCTGTCTTCTTCCTGTTTCTTCTTGTTTCCATGCTGACTCCTTAATACAGCATCTTGACATCATGTTTGCAAGGAGCCTTCCTTATTGAGCTGGCATCCTGTCTCACTGAGCAATTGCAGCCCTGTGGTGTGTGCCATGGAAATTAATAGTGGGTGGGCTTTGCGCCCCCTCGGCACTGCCCATACAGCCCTTGTTATGGCCCTGGTATAGAGTTAGAGTAGTCCCATTTGGCAATTATTTATTAAGAAAATCTGGTGCATTAGGTGGCATGCAATGCACTTGCCATGCCTTGCACACCCCATAACATATATTTGACATGTATTCAATATTTGTCCCCATTAATCTACAGAGACTACATTTTTATATTTATGACAAGCATCCAAATTCTCTCATTTTATCCTACATCAGATTAATGGGAACTCTTATAAGAGGGAAACTCTGCCCAAAACAGAAACATTGCCCAGCTTTATTGTTTTTTTTAGAGATGTAATATCTAAGATTCTCTTGTAAGACCTAGTTCAATCTTTCTATTGGTTTAGGGGTGATAGGCTGGAAAATGAATTGTGAATCTTGAATCTGGTTTAGAAACCTCATGTATTTTCATAAGGAATCTGTGAAACAGGAACGACATTAGCTATTTTACTGAATCAATGAACCATCATACAAATTAGTGAATTGTCTTGGACACTTTTAAATCTGCAATGAAATCTATGAATGAAATCTGGCAGAAATGGCTCAAGAATTAACATTTCAACATCTGTTTGAAGAGTAGGTCACCAACCATATAGAAGTTGGATGATTTTTAATACCTGAATGAAAAACCTGCCAGTTTTGTATCATGTCCTTCTGACGTGAATGCTTTTCAGAGATTAGTGGCAACAAATAGGATTTTGGGAGGATTGTTGGGTGGCTCCTGCACCTTATTAGCACAGTAGTTTAAAAAATAACTTGTAGCTTTATTTACTTACTTTTGCTTACAAGTACTTCCAAACTCCATGGGTAAATTCATTTTGGTTTGGGTTTAATTTGAAATAGCCATTTCACAAGAACCTAACTTGTTCTTATCTATTCAGTAGCCATCCAAGTAGGAAAACTATGAAGATCAGATGTCAGGATCTGCCTGTAGCTTTCTGCATTTGCATGCTGTTTTGTATTGGCAGCTCCTGTCTCCAGGAGCTAGATTTACTAAACTGCGGGATTGAAAAAGTGGAGATGTTGCCTATAGCAACCAATCAGATTCTAGTTATAATTTATTTAGTACATTCTACCAAATGAAAGCTAGAATCTGATTGGTTGCTATAGGCAACATCTCCACTTTTTCAAATCTACCCCCATGAGTTTAAATGTATTATCTGGCAGTACCTCTATTCGCCAAAGGTGCTGCTATTGTGCCTTTTCCTTCTCATTACTAAGGGTTAACCTGTTGCACCAATTATCTCCAGCACCTAGTGGTTCCCTATTTATACCCGCCTCTTTCTATTATCTGTGCTGGTCATTGTTGTTTTATTGCTATTCCTGATGATTGTGTTCTCCTGCTTCTCCTGTGCTCTGGGACTTTCACATGCTGCTGCTGACATCACTTCACCAGATTTCTCTCCACTCAGCTATTCTACATGCGTCCACTGTATTCCTTTGCTACAAGTATTCAGCTTTACTCAGAAATCCCTGTGCAGTATCAGCAGTATTCGGTTTGTACTGTGTTTTCTGATTTAAACCTGCTCAATAAACACCTTATGCTTTCTTCATTTCTTCACATCGTGGGTTTCATACATTGATTTACATTGAAGCGTGACATCAGAATTCCAAGCTGGAATTGCACTGGTCTGTGGTCCAAGGTGCTTCATTTTTGTGTCCATGATGTTATCATATTTGGGCCAGCTGGCTTCAATTTGCACATCTGACAAATGTTTGCACTCATTATTGTCTTTTATTTGAAATAAGTTGGATGAAGATGAATTAGCACTTCTTGTCTTTGTTATATCACAACTGGCATTAGCATTGCCAGTGGTAATGAAACAATGTACTTAGCAATATTGCACTTTTTTGTCCATGCCAAAGGTAGGCTTGTAGGTTAATATTAGATATTAAATAGGTTGGTGGTAAATTGTCATCCTCATTTAACAACCTTTGAGCTTGGCATCCTCAAACTGCTGCGGATGGTCTGTTGCACATAATTGTAATTTCAGTTGTATTTTGTTTCAGCTATTGGTATGTGTGGTTAATAATGAAAGTTAAGATGTGCGAAGGTTTGATACAGGGAATAATAGAGATTCACAATTTTCATAATTATCAGAACTGCTAACATAGCCTAATCATAGAAATGAGTGAAGTTGTGGTGTAATTTTGTGCAACTACAATATATTGGCGAAATAGTCCATTTCGCAGAGGTGTAAAGTTTTCAGCAATACATTCTATTAGTTCCGCGTTTGCTCCATCATTCCGCGGAATGACATTCCGCACTGTGGAGCTTATATAAGTTTGACGTAAAGTGCGGTATGCTGCATATAATAAGCATTTACTTCTGTGCATGTCCCCAGAGCACTAATTAAGCTTGTGGTTGGTTGTAGATGATTTGCATCTTGCGCTTACAGCTGCTTGTTACTTTTTATGATTAAAGAGGCAGAACGGGAAGGAGGGAGCGTGCAATGCCGTAATTCGAGCGCCTTGGGCAAGAAAGACAAATGCCCCCCCAGCCCTCAATTTTAAACAAATTAACCTAAAATATACCAAAATTATGCCCCCCTTATCATTGCGACGTGGGCGGTCGCCCCTGTCACACAGCCCTAGTTACAGCCCTGGGGTCATGTTGGAGCAAATGCGACTTATGTCTGAAGTTAGCACATGCCTGGAACTGGCGCTATCCCTGTGGTTATCAACTTCCCGGATTCAGGAACTAGCAAAATGCCTGTATACACTGACTGACTGTAATAAAGAATTGGCACAGTGGCTGTATCCATGAAGAAGTATCCCCACCAATAGTTACAGTTGTATCCCGCTACCTTACGTATCAAGTATTGTGACCACCTCTTAGGTTGTTTGGGGCAGGTCCTTTTTACATGTCATTGTATGGTATTTGTTTGTGTCATGATGATCCCTTCATTGTGCAGCACTGAATAATATAATTGCGCTTTATAAATGAAAGCTAATAATAATTTTGCACGTATCAGCAGTAAATTGTCCCTGGATAATATTTAATTAAAATGTTGGCAAATAAGCATTTTTAGTAGTTTGTTTAGTGGAATGTGTCCTTGGACCTTGAAATCCTCATGGATAGCAATAGTACAAACATACCTCGCAACAGTTAGTCATGCGAAATTGGAACAGAACCAGCCCTGCTCCCGATCCCTCAAACCCTACCCCCACTGAGAAACAAAAGCACAAAAGCAAGTGGTCCAGGTTTTTTTTTTTTGTAATGTCAAGTAGCTATTATCAAATATAGCCTCGTCTGACTACTATTTAATGCAGGAACTATTCTTGTGACCTATATACAATGGAAACATTATTGACCTCTACAAAATACAGACAACATTCTAGTGACCTCTATACAATACATAGATCGTCTTTAGATCTGTTATACAATACAAAGGGCATCTTTATAATTCATAAACAATACAGAGAGTTCCTTAATGACTAATATACAATACAGAGATCCTTTTAGTAAATATTATAAATACAGTGATTTATTCTACTGATCTCTATACAACACACAGAGCAAGAGCACTCTAGTGATCGCTATACATTACAGAGGGCATTCTTGTGACCACTATACATTACAGAGGGCATTCTTGTGACCACTAGTTATAAACACAATGTATACTACTCACTAATACTATTAAATGCCAAACCTTTCCTAGAGGTAACTATAAAATTAAGACCCCAAATCTATGGTGGTAAACTGTACTCCTAATTCACAGGTCAAGGTTCTGATGAATCTAGTTGGCAGGGCAGATACCCTGTTGGCATAGCTGGACACATTGCTTGCAAATAATGGTGCAGAAAACATAGGAGCAATAATAGTAAACAAAGGAACACTTATAATCATAGACAGGAACATTACAAGGGTCTAGTACACAATATAACATCAGGATCAAAGGAAATGCTGAACAGGGTGAAGGGCACAAAATAATCTGGTGATCCAGCGGCTAGAGTGCCAGGTTAATATAGTGTCTGAGGCACACATGGTGCCAATGATGATGGCGGCATTTGGAGGTCAAGAAAGCCCTTCATGCACCCGATCACTGCTTGTATATAGCGATCAGATCAAAAATATGCTGTCCAACAACAAACTCTGAAAGTCTGCATCCCCAGCCTGCAAGTCAATCACCAAACTATGAGTGATCTATACTCCATGGCAAGATGTTTGAAACGATTGCCAGGAATGTTTGGTGTTCTAGGTCGCCATCTAGTCATAGGGGTATATTTACTAAACTGCGGGCTTGAAAAAGTGGAGGTGTTGCCTATAGCAACCAATCAGATTCTAGCTGTCATTTTGTAGAATGCACTAAATAAATGATAACTAGAATCTGATTGGTTGCTATAGGCAACATCTCCACTTTTTCAAACCCACTATTTAGTAAATATACAACATATAGTCTGCTATGGGCTAAGAGTAGCATTGTAATTTTATTGTTCATGAAATATTGTAATAAAAAAATGATTGTTTTTATATCTATGTGAGTTGTTTAGAGTATTTCTTTCCATTCAGCTCTCTACATATTTATATATTTTATATGAATGGAAATGCAATTGTGAGTGCTGCTATATTTGGAAGTTAATATTATATGGAATCTAGTTTATACTTGTGGAACTTTTCTTTCAATGTAATGTTGCCCCTATCAGGGTACAGTACATTTTTCACATAGCAAACATATTGTTCGATTGAATCTTGCACGTGGGTAGGGGATGAATTTAAGGCTTTTCCATTGTTGATTCATCTTTAACAGTGAAATTCAAGTTACGTGAAATTTTGCCCTGACTTTGCTCATCTCTGCAAATATTTTTCCACCATTTTTTGTTTTGCGGAATTTGGTGTCTCTTCATCCTAAAATTATTTTTGGGGGATTGTTAACATATTTTCTCTTTGGTCATAGTTTTCTGATTTTCATTTTTATGTTCATTACCACTGACATGAGTTTGTTGTGAACACTTTTTTCTTTGATATATATTCTCTTTTTGCTGTCTGAATGACTGCACAGTTTGTTTAAGCATATAGCATATCCTAGCAATGTCCCTTTCAGATACTGCACGGAAAAAAATGGACTAATTTCCCGCTTGTGGTGTGATATAACAAATATCAGTTGATACCACAGAGGCTGCCAAGGAAGAAAGTTCGGACAAAGACAGAAATAGAAGTTTCTTAATCAATAAAAAGTTCACAGCAGGTGCTAGAAAGGAACGGGTTATCTAGAAAAGAGACACACACAGAAAAATCCTTCAGCACACTGCTGTGAATCAGTAAAATAAAAATGTGATTCTATTTGTATATGAAATGCAGGAGTTTCAGTTAATAAACATTTAAAAATATGTGAAAAGCCACCCACCACTCCTGCCCAATGTATGTCGTTGCCCAGGAATATCGACTCTTTGATTGGTCTAGTAACTATAAATTTAAAATAATAAATAACACTTCTTTTTTTAAAAAATTTTGTACCACTTATATTGTTTCTTTTCTATTTCTATGTATTTTTAAAATTTCCCCAACATTAAAACTGTGCCATTCAGTTTTGACCTTATATATAGCCTGTACTGTTCTCTGGACTTCCATCCCCCTAGGCTCTTAATGCCTGCACTATCCATTCATACTGGCGTCTCCTCCGTGGCTGTACCCATTCAAAAGGAATGAGCACTAAAATGTGTTGCTTTCACTCCTGCTGTGCCTAAACTAGCACTCGACATATTTGCAAACTGATATCTAGTGACCCATGTCGGTTCCTCACAAATTAATAAATTGTCAGGAACTCACAGGAACCTGTGCAAAAACTTTTTACCCTCTTCACTGGATACATGGAAGAATCATGCATCCTTTACAACTTGATCTCTCTCCCTTTTCCCTTCTGATCTGTCTATAACCTCCTAATGACAAGAACCAACTCATCTTCACTTACCTTCCTATCCTCAGCGTCTATCCACCCTGCCCACTTTTTTTTATTGTGATTGACCTGTTCACTTATCCTCATAGCCCCAAGGAATGCCAGCACAAATGCTGTCTGAAATAATCAAATAATGGAGGCTGTTGTTAATTTTTACTAGCAAACACATTTGCTCTCTTCTGTTATTCCAACACAGAAATATCCACTTTACACTGACAAAGTTTAACTCCTCTTAAATCTTCATTTATCATGCAAGCACTCTGATTAAACATTACTTCATGGCAGGATTTGTGGCAGGATTTGTCACTCACATCCACGTGGTTCTCCGCCTCGTACTGCTGCTGTATACAAACAACCCACTTGTTAGTTACCGTTATCCACATAACGTGAACAGACCTTTAAATGAAAGTTTTTCTCCTCTGTGTCTGTCACTTTAAAATTGCCATGCAATTTTATGGCCATAATTTGAAGTACAGTTGCAAGCTATCTCCACCACATGTGAGCTAATCATAGTGGGGTTACTGTCTTCTGGGGTAGACGGCTGCACTTCAGGATGACCGACCAAGGATATCACGCCAGTCAATTGTTTTTTGGTTTGACTAGCCACAGCTAGTTTTTATTCACAAGCAGTAAAACAAAATAAAACACAAACAAAAGGCCTTGCCTGTCTGGCACTAACTCAACACATAGGATCTCCCTCTCTCTACTGTCCCACACACGCATTCAATTCCACAGTACTCACTGTCTATAAATTGTAGTTTCTATCAGCAAGCATCCACCTGCTCCCCAGACTGTGAGAAATTGAATGAACTGCCAGCACCTCATCAGGTACAACTGCTAATTAGCGAGCACTGACACAGGTAATTTAGAAGACCTGCAAATGGGCCTTATGTATGGTGCCCAACCTTCTCTCTCCATACATAACCCCAGAGACCCTTACCAGCTTTTCCTATAGCTGATGGCAACCTTGGGAATCTCCTTTCCACCTACAAATAATCTCACTGGGGCCTTAGAGCACATAAGGCTGACAGACTAGGACACCTATACCTGCCATCTGCCACTTTCCCAGTGCTTCTGTCACTATATATATATATATATTTATATACACATAAACTGTATATACACAGATCAGCCACAATATTAAAACCACTGACAAGTGAAGTGAATAACATTGATTATCTCGTTACAACGGCACCTGTCAATGGGTGAGATGTATTAGGCAGCAACAAAAGAGTCAAATCTTGAAGTTGATGTGTTGGAAGCAGGAAAAATGGGTAAGTTTAAGGGTCTTAGTGATCCTTGCGCAAATTGAGATAGCTAGACGACTGAGTGAGAGCGTCTCCAAAACGGCAGTTCTTTTGGGGTGTTCCAAGTATGCAGTACCTACCAAAGTGGTCCAAGGAAGGTCAACCGGTGAACAGGCGACAGGGTCATGGTCAGGTTCATTGCTCGTCTGGTCCAATCCCACAGAAGATCTACTGTAGAACAAATTGCTGAAAAAGTTAATGCTGGCTATGAGAGAAAGGTGTCAGAACACACAGTGCATCGCAGCTTACTGCGTATTGGGCTGTGTACCCACAGACCGGTCAGAGTGCCCATGCTGATCTCTGTCCACCACCAAAGCGCCTACAATGGACACCTGAGCGCCAGATCTGAACAATGGAAGAAGGTGGCCTGGCTTGATGAATCACGTTTTCTTTTACATCAAGTGGACAGCCGGGTGCATGTGCGATTTTTTACCTGGGGAAGAAATGGACCCAGGATGCACTTCGGGAAAATGGCAAGCCAGCAGATGCTCTGGCCAATGTTCTGCTGGGAAACCTTGGTTCCTGGCATTCATGTGCATGTTACTTTGACCCTTACCACCTACTTAATTATTGTTGCAGACCAAGTGCATCCCTTAATGGCGATGGTATTCCCTGTTGGCAGTGGCCTTTTTCAGCAGAATAATGCGCCCTGCCACACTGCAAAAATTGTTCAGTACTGGTTTGAGGAACATGCCAATGAGTTCAAGGTGTTGATTTGGCCTACAAATTCCCCAGATCTCAATCCGATCAAGCATCTGTGGGATGTGCTGGAAAAATAAGTCTGACCGACAAAGGCCCCACCTCATGACTTACATGACTTAAAGGATCTGTTGCTAACCTCTAGGTGCTAGATGCCACAGGACACCTTCAGAGGTCTTGTGGAGTCCATGGTTCAACGGGTCAGAGCTGTTTTCATGGCACAGTATTAATCAGGTGGTTTTAATGTTGTGGTTGATGGGTGTATATTATTTCACTATATATCGATAAATACATATACACACCCACTTAGAAATACCATAAGTCACACTCATATAATCATCTAAACCACCCCCTACCCCTCAAAAAAGTCTAGATCCACCCCTGGCTCTTCTACAAACAATATTGGCCTTGATCAGAAAGTATATATATATATATATATATATATGTGTGTGTGTGTGTGTTTGCGTTTACTCTGCAAGCAAATGAGGCACATGTAATTGCCTACAGCATGTCCTGTGCTGCTAACTTTAAACAGGGGGAAAAATAAAAACATGATTCTGAATGTTTTGTGTTCTGCCAAACCAAGACTAGAATGTAAGAGCATCTGGAAATAGAATTAGGTAACAAACAGGAGTGGCCTAAAATTTCCTCTATAAACCAAGGTAGTAAATAATATGTACTGTATAGGTATAAAACATATATATAAGGAGCTATACCCTAGTGCCCTGTAAACGTGAAGTAAGTCTAAGATGCCCAGCCATCAGCAGCAAAGTCCCGGTCTGCAGCTCTCCCTTGCTGAGATGCATAATTTTGACGTCAGCCCCTGTTCACAAAAGTTTAATGAGTTTCAAGCTGTGGCACTGGGCTTCAGTGAATTCCACACTTTTTTATGGGTAACGTGCCTCTAAAAAAATCCAATGCAAACAGTGTGTAATGCTTTTCTAAAGCGGGCCAATAATTGCTAGCATATGAAGCGCACTAATTTTATGAGGGCTTCAATGGCATGCAAAAGGACTGATTCATGAAAGCGTCGAGCAACCTTTCAGTGGGATTTCTGTGAACTGTGCTCATAAAAAGTGCAGAATGCACCAAAACAGGCAAGTAAATCTCACCATTTGGATGGTCATTAGCAGTGCAATTAATAGCACCAAATTTTGCTGTAAGTAAAACATGTATATCTCTCGGCAATACTTTGTAGTTTGTACTGTAAGTGAATTAATTCATTTAGTCTACATTTTCTGTTTCCCAGCTTTAGTTTTTCTCTAATTTCACATTGAGATGTGCAAGTACAATCTATGTATGACCATAATATTATTTGGGGCATATTCAATTGTATGAATATCCCGCCGCGTAAAAACTACTACTGTTATTACGGTAGTAGTTAGCTGGATTTCAGCTCGCGGCTCAGGGAGCCGCAAGCTGAAATCCAGCGAGAAAATTACCGTAATAATGGTTTTGCCGCGCACTATTACCGTAATAACGGTAATTACGGTAATAGTGGGCGGACCACGGGATTTTCGCCGTTTCCGCCTACAATTGAATATGCCCCTTTGTTAGCTATCTCTATTGTGTAGATACATACCAGTGCTTCCTCAATCCTTAGGTACATTTATGCTGGCTCTAGAATAGGTAATTCAAATGCATTTATGCCTAATACAACAGTGGCACCCTTTTTATATTTTGAGAGTCACTACTGTAGCTAACTGAAGTCATCAGGTACGGTAATCATATGGGTGCTCTGACGTTCTGCGTGGTTTCTGGGCTTTGTTTTGATTCGTACCATGGTACTCTCTGCATGGAATCTGTATTTTCTCCCCATTTCAACGTGGGTTTATTCCAGTACTCCGGTTATCTCCCATGATCTATAGACTCGATGATAAGATAATTGGCTTCTAACTAAATTGGCACTGGAGAGTTTTTTTTAGTCTGTCTGTAGTAGGAAAAATAGGTTGTAGTTAATAAATAATATATGTCAAATATGTATACATTGTCAAACCATACATGCCGATCCTCTGTGGAACGTTCAGAAGACTTCCATAATAGGGGGTGATCTACCGGGTTCCTGAGAGAGTTTGGCAAGCTCCCTGAAGCTTGGCCAGACAGAAGTGGTGGGTAGAGCCCACTCTGATGACTTCAGACAACTATCTTTTGCATCAACCAAAGGGGAAGTTTGAAATGTCGACCTTATGTGTTATACATATGTGTAGGCTAATTTATTTGCATAAACATCAATATCAAGTTACATATCACAAACCAAACAATACATTATGACAAACAAGCATTATACAGAGGGATGAAGGGAAAAAAAACCACTACATATACTGAATTATCATCATTTATTTATATAGCACCAACATTGACGCAGCGCTGTACAGCGAATATTTGTCATTCACATCAGTCCAAGTCCCATTGGAGCTCACAGTCGAAATTCCTTAACATAACCATACACAGACTCGGGTTAATTTTGTCAGTATATTTTTGGAGTGCGGGAGGAAACCGGAGCACCCAGAGGAAATCCATGCAAACATGGGGAAAACATAGAAACTCCACACAAATAAGGCCCTGGTCGGGAATCAAATTGACGACCCTGGTGCTGTGAAGCAGAAGTACTAACCACTGAGCCACCGTGCTGCCCAATATCCTGAATAAATTACTGCAGAATATGTTGGTGCTATATAAATACAAATGCAAATAAAGGAGAAATGATGTTGGCTTTGTTCTCAAGCACTGCAGAAATCCCAATAAAAATCAGTGTCTATGTGTACAACCAGTTTACTGACAGTCTTATAAAAAAATAACATAATTCCGAGTTCATTTTTTTCAGACTGCTGTACAATGGAGCTTTAAGGGCATTCCTTCATTTTTAAGCTTTGTGAAATCTGTGTAAAAGCTCCAGACATAATAGTAGGATGTGGTCAGTTTTTATGACATTTTGCTTCTAAGGTTCAAAGTAGGAATAGAATGTTATTAATTAGCCATTGGTAAGTGCTCGTGCCTTCTGCAATTGTTCAATGTTTTTCATTTCCTACTAATACAAAGAATAGGCAAATTATTCAAACATGCAAATCCACCCCCACAACATCTGAAAAGGAAAATGAATGAAATGCAAAAATATAACCATGCAACATCTTCCCTAGTTATACATTATAAACACTCCTCAACTGCCCTTATATATTTATCTGGATTTTCTTCTTGTAAACACAAGTTGTATGTACACAAATCACAGAAAGGTGTATGGGGCAACTTTCACTATAGCACAAAGATACTGGAACAACATCTTACAATTGGAGGTTAATCAAAAGTCAGCATAATAAAAAGCAGCAGTAGATGTGATCATAAACAAATAATTATTATTAATTATCATAAACAAACAATTATTAAATCTAATAGTTTCTAATAGGTTTTTTTTGTACTTCCCCCTAAGATGTAAAATATTAAAATTTATCAGGAAATAGGAAGCACATTCTACAGAAAAAAAATAAAAAATTAGTGGACTAAAGAAAATATTACAAATGTAAAGAAAAAGAATCTTGTAATTGTAAATTGAGTTGCTTAAGTGTCAGTTCTATCTCCAATAGATTCAATGATAGTACTTTCCCCGTAAAAGGCTTGAGCAGGCGATTTGGTTATAGTTTGGGTTAACTTTCCTAATTAGGCAATATGCGTAATCTAATTTCTATTTTCAGCAAAATTAAGGAGCAGCTTGAATGTGTGGAGCTTTCTAAAAACAATAAATCCAGTGGTTTATAAATAAATGAAAGCCGGAAATAAATTGAACTCACATCCGGGACAAGGTAATGACATCCTGCACAGACCTCACACTCCATCTTATCCTTTCTGGTCCTCTATTTCAACCTCTGTGCCTCCACAAGGTCTGTGACTCTCTGTCCCACAGCGTATCTGTCGGAACTTAAGCTAGGTACACACTGAAGAATTTTTCCGATTGACGTCTTATCTCAAGCGATTATACCCACGACTGAAGGTCCGATCAGTCTGACAATTCATGCATACACACTAACACGATTTACCTTCAGGTCTGTGCTCTTCATCTGGTCCTCTAGTCCGGAGAATGACAGCACAATATTCATTCATTCACTACTGTCACATTGTCACACTGATTAAAACCACCTTGTTATAGCTATCCACATGTCCTAACGAATTTTGTTAACATATGTGACTCTGAAACGAAATATTCTGTCTCAGAACGAACAAATGAATTATTCCTTCTACAGCACTCTCTACATTTATTCACTCTGACATTCAGTGCTAGCATCGGCTGAAAAGAGCCCAACTCTGTAAACTCTATGGAGATCCTCAGCATGAGTGCATACACACTACATGAACGTTAGGTGATTGATCGGATAAAATGAAACGGTACAACCAACCAAATGAAACGATGATCGGCACTTAGGGACGACTTTAAATCATCGTGTCACTATACACACTCACACGATATCTGACCAAAAGGTCGGATGTCGGCTGATTTGTCGAATTATTGGACAAAATCCTATAGTGTGTACCCAGCTTTAGGCACCCATAAGCATTCAAGGTATTAGCTCAGATGGGAAAACAAACAAGTCAAACAAATGGGTTCTCTTTGTCTTAAACTAAGGTTTCCCGAATCAATTAATCTCCTCAGGACACACAAGCAACTCTTTTAAACATCTGGGCCCACAAATCCTCACAACACCCCACCAGGGTCTCACTCCACACTTCACTCTTACACCTCAGGGGGCATTATTTATATAAAACTCTAGCACTAGATACACCCTTGTTGAAGTCCTTGCTGGGAAAATACTTGCCTTACACTTTATGCTTTGAGGCATTTTTATTTTTTAATCACCATGGGCCCGATTCATTAAGGCAAGTTAAGCAAAAGTAAGTAAGTAAGGCAAAACCATGTTGCATTGGAGGGGGGGGGGATTTAAAATGTGATGACAGATATTTAGCTGAGATAGGGCATGACCTAGATCAACTCTAAATGTCAGTGTTCAAATAAGCTGCTATCAAGTATTTGTGTGTTACATGTAAAAAAAGACAGAATTTAACTTATGTGCAAAATAATAAACTAATTTGCACCCCTTGCATTGTAACATGGTTTTGTCCAGAAAACTTGAGTAAGAAAACTTACTCAATTTTTTTCTTAACTTTTCTTAATGAATCAGGCCCCTATCTTATTAATGTGGTTCATGAAAAATGGTACAATTGAACATTGGCTTACATAGTACTCAAGTGACTACTTCATTGTACAACAAGAATATGTGGACATGGATTTAGAAAGAATATAGTACCTTTATATCTATGGGGCTGGGAGGTTCAAGGAAAAGTGGGTGAATCAAGCAAAGATGAGAGGAAAGAAAAGTCAAGGTGAAGCCAGAATGAATCCATTGGTCCTAAGATTTGAGGAAGTAGAGATGAAGCTGCAGTTCTTGAAACTAGGACAGTCCATATCCAGAGGGAAAATCACACTATATCTTAACTTACATTTTTCAAATCACTAATATTTATCCAAAACCGCAGCAATGATAGCAATGCATGACATAATTCAAATTCCTCCTTGTAATCAGATAATATGGAATGGAAGAATGTCCTCATGTAAATATCAGGGAACCGAGAATTTGTATAGGGGCTGTTGTAATATTTTCAAGGTTTCCGTGCTGTCCTCAGTCCTATTTAGTGTACTTTTTTATTTTCCAAAAATGATGGTCATACACCAGTGAAAAGATGCATTCATAGCCTTGAATATGGGTAGATCTGGATGATTCTTAACTGATTGGAATGCTTTGTGAAGGGAAGTGATCACTTAATGTGAAGTCTTGCAGAACAGTTATGGGATGTACAGATACAGCCTATGCCTTGAGGCTCTATTCTATTGACTCCATAGTTTACCTTAGCTCTTTGTCACGGGCACTAGGAGTCTTTACCCAGGGATCACCAGGTGATAGGCTTACCAGAGCAGTATAGGTGGTAATATGGTACTCTGGTAGCAGGGTGATCACGGAACAGGAAATAGCAGATGATGAGATGCTCAGGAAAGTCTATGACTAGCAGCACTGGCAATATGGAGGTAGTAATACACGAGGAACTGTATGGACAAAGGACACGTGAAGGTAGTCAGTGGTCTGCGGTAGCAAGTTGTACCACTGCTATAGTGAGGAGGAATGTCCAACAGAAACGAGGAGGTGATGAGAGTCAGCGGTCTGCGGATAGCAAGTTGTACCGCTGTCTGAGTGAAGGAATGGAATCCAAGTGGAGGTGTCCGGGGAGTCAGTGGTCTGCGTTAGCAAGTTGTACCACTGCTATGTGAGAGGATACTGGAACAGGTGAAACTGTAAACAGGAGTCAGTGGTCTGCCACTAGCAAGTTGTACTACTGAATATATATGTGAGGAGGTGCACGGGGAGAGACTGCAACACAATATATACACGGGCACCTTGACTTTGATCCACAGTAATATGCACAATATAAATGTATAAATGACTGAACAACACTGCCAATATAGAAAGTCTCTTGAAGTAATCCGGCATAAGATAACACAGTCAATGATGGCAGTAGAGTCAGCAGATAGTACACTCCAGAGGAGAACCAACACAGTCAATGATGGCAATAGACTCAGCGGAAGTACACTCCAGAGGAGAACCAACACAGTCCAGCAAGGTATGCAATACACAGCACAGTCAATGGGAAGTATGCATACCGTGGTTCAGGAGAAGGCAGTCAGACAGGAGTGCAGAGATACCTGAAGGGCAGGAGGCCAGCAGGATACAAGTCCCTGGATGGGTGAAGCAGGGGTCTAGCAGGTGCAGCGCACAGGTAGGTAGACCAGCAGGGAACACAGGAAGGCGTGGAGAGCGGATCAGCAGTAGATGGATGAGTAGCGCTGAGAAGTAACAGCAGCGGGTCTCTGCGGGAACACGGAGGTAACCAATAGCAACCAGCAGGTGCAGTAACGATGGGACACCGGAGCAGAGTTGAACTGGAACAGATGATCACGGAGAGTAGCGGGTAGCAATAGTGGCAGCAGACTCAAGGAAACACGGTAGAGTAGACAAGGACTGAAGACTGAAGCGCACAGAGGCAGCGGATAGGAATCAGCTAAACAGTCACGATGAAACACAGACGGGTTGCAGGTTGAAGACTGTAGTGCACGGAGGCAGCGGATAGGAATCAGCTAGCAGTCACGATGATGAAACACAGACGAGTTGCAGGTTGAAGACTGTAGTGCACGGAGGCAGCGGATAGGAATCAGCCAAACAGTCACGATGATGAAACACAGACGAGTTGCAGGTTGAAGCCTGTAGTGCACGGAGGCAGCGGATAGGAATCAGCTGGCAGTCACAATCATGAACAGGTGAGTGGATGTGGTTGAAGCCTGTAATGCACGGAGGCAGCGGATAGGCATCAGCTAACAGTCCCAATGATACATGGTAGAGTTGAAGTGATTAGAAGACTGTAGTGCACGGAGGCAGCGGATAGGAATCAGCTCACAGTCACGATGATACAGTAGATGGTAGAAGTGGTATGGGAACCACAGTAGCAGAAGTGGTTTGGAAACCACAGAGGTAGAAGTGGTTTGGAAACCACAGGAATCAGCAGGGCTGAATAAACAAGGAAACACAGGAACACCTTCAGAGACTCATGGGGAATGAGACTCCAAGATCAGGCAACTAGGTGTTGACCACAGGTGCTTAATATAGGGAGGTTGCCTGATCTGCCAATTAAGTTAAAGGAACATACACTGGAGGTATAGAAAGGGCTGCGCATGCGCAGTCCCTCAGGATGGAGGACGGCCACGGTTCCTAAATGTCCGGGAAGAAGCACTCACAGTCCGGTGAGTGACAGTACCCCCCCTTTTAAAGGTGGGCACAGAACGCCTGGAACCGGGCTTGTCCGGATTTTTGGAATAAAACTTCTTCAGAAGGGCAGGAGCATTAAGATCTTCAGCTTTGATCCATGAACGCTCTTCAGGACCAAAGCCCTTCCAATGAACGAGGAAACGGAGGACTCCTCGCGAAATTTTTGCATCCAATACCTCAGTAATCTCGAAATCCTCCTCCTGATGAACTTGAACTGGCTGCGGTGCTGAGGAAGGAGTCGAGAAACGGTTGATGATGAGAGGTTTGAGCAAGGACACATGGAAGGCATTGGAAATCCGAAGATTCTTAGGAAGAAGAAGTTTAACACATACTGGATTGATAACTTGAATGATCCTATATGGACCAATAAAACGAGGGGCGAATTTCATAGATGGAACCTTCAAACGAATATTTTTGGTAGATAACCAGACACGATCTCCAATTTTTAGTGGTGGAATAGCCCGCCTCTTCTTATCTGCGAAAGACTTATATTTGTTAGATGTCTTCTTTAAACAGGTTTTGACCTGAGACCAGATATTTTTGAAGGTCTGACAAGCAGTCTCCACAGCAGGAACTTGGGTGGGCGGGAGGGCAGGAAATTCCGGAAAAGACGGATGGTGACCGTAGACCACAAAGAATGGAGTTTTGGATGATGACTCATGGTACATGTTGTTATGGGCGAATTCAGCCCAAGGGAGCAATTCTACCCAGTTGTCTTGGTTGGCTGAAGAGAACATCCTAATAAAAGTCTCAAGATCTTGATTGACTCGTTCCGTTTGTCCGTTAGATTGCGGATGGTAAGACGATGAGAGTGCTAATCGTATGCCCAAGGTTTTACAAAGGGCCCGCCAGAATCTGGAAACGAATTGTACTCCTCTATCTGACACAATCTCAGACGGACATCCATGGATGCGGAAGATTTCTTTAATGAAATGTTCAGCCAGAGTAGACGAGGAAGGTAAACCGGACAGAGGGACGAAATGAGCCATCTTCGAAAATCTGTCTACCACTACCCAAATAGTATTGTGATTCTTACTTGGTGGCAAATCAGTAACGAAATCCATACTAATATGGGTCCAAGGCTTGGACGGAATGGGTAGTGGTCGCAGCAACCCTGCTGGAGTTCTGCGGGAGGATTTGAACTGAGAACATAAATCACAGGAAGCAATAAACTCTTTGACGTCTCTCCTCATTGAAGGCCACCAGTAACTACGAGAGAGAATCTCAAAGGTCTTATGTTCACCGGCGTGTCCAGAAAAACGAGAGGCATGGAACCACGAAAGGATTTTCCTCCTCAGAGTAGGAGGCACGAGGGTCTTCCCAAATGGTAGCATTTTGGTGGATGAAGCAGCCAGAGAAATACATTTGGGGTCTAGAATAGCATGGTTGGGAACCTCTTCTACATCAGAGGACGTCACAAAAGCTCGAGATAGAGCGTCAGCTTTCTTGTTCTTAGCAGCTGGTTTGAAGGTTATAATTAATTCAAAACGGGAAAAGAAAAGAGACCATCTTGCTTGACGAGGGTTCAAGCATTGAGCAGATTGCAAATATGACAAGTTCTTATGATCCGTGAAGATCGTCACCGGATGGCGAGCTCCTTCCAACAAGTATCTCCATTCCTCTAATGCAGCTTTGATGGCCAGCAACTCCTTGTCCCCGATAGTATAGTTTTTCTCTGCGGGCAGAAGACCCCGAGAGTAGAAGGCACAAGGATGTAATTTTTGTTGCTCCGAGCGTTGGGAGAGAATAGCTCCTAAGCCCACATTAGAGGCATCTACTTCTAGGAAGAAGGGGAGTGTCACATCAGGTTGTCGCAGAATGGGAGCAGACGAGAAGGACTCTTTGAGGATTTGAAAGGCTTGGAGAGCCTCAGATGACCATTGCTTAGTATTAGCCCCTTTCCGAGTTAAGGCCACAATGGGAGATGCAATGGATGAGAAGTCTTGAATGAAGCGTCTATAGTAATTGGCAAAACCTAAAAAACGCTGGATGGCACGAAGAGTAGTTGGCTGAGGCCAATGTAGTACAGCATTTACTTTGTCTGGATCCATCTTCAGGCCAACTCCGGAAACTATATACCCCAAGAATGGAATCTGGGGTAACTCGAATGAACATTTTTCCAATTTACAGAACAACGAGTTTTTCCGTAGTCTGGAGAGGACCTCTGCCACATGTTGGTGATGAGAAGGCAGGTCCTGTGAGAAGATCAATATGTCGTCCAGGTAGACAACGACACATACATATAATAAGTCCCGAAAGATCTCATTGATGAAACCCTGGAAAACCGCGGGGGCATTACATAGCCCGAAGGGCATTACTAAATATTCGTAATGCCCATCTCTGGTGTTAAACGCGGTCTTCCATTCGTCACCGGAACGGATTCTAATTAAATTGTAGGCACCACGAAGATCCAACTTAGTAAATATCCGAGCTCCCTTGATGCGATCAAATAGCTCAGTGATCAGCGGAATGGGATACCGATTCTTGATAGTAATGGCGTTGAGTCCACGAAAATCTATACAAGGGCGTAATGATCCATCCTTCTTTTTGACGAAGAAGAACCCAGCTCCAGCGGGAGAGGTGGAAGGTCGAATGAACCCACGCTGGAGATTCTCCTGTATGTACTCAGATGTGGCTTGAGTTTCAGGTAACGAGAGAGGATAGACCCGACCCCTGGGAGGAGTCTTGCCAGGTAGAAGGTCGATCGGACAATCCCAAGAACGATGAGGAGGAAGACGTTCAGACTGAGCTTTATCAAACACATCGGCAAATGAAGCATACTGAGGAGGGAGTCCCGGGGAGGAAGATGAGATGGAAGATTGCTGTACTTTAAGAGGAATAACTTGAGAGAGACAACGATGGTGACATTCAGGCCCCCAAGACGTAACTTGAGGGGTGCGCCAGTCAATCTGGGGAGAGTGACATTGAAGCCATGGAAGGCCTAAGACAATCGGACTTGTCGTAACAGGAAGAATTAAAAACGAAATTTCTTCATGGTGTAGTACACCAATCTGAAGGGTTACTGGAGACGTACTCTGGGTGATGAGACCATTGATGAGACGTGATCCATCTATAGCCGTCACAGTAATGGGTGTTTTTAAAGTGATCACTGGTAGGGACCATTGATTCACTAGTGATTTAGAAATGAAATTTCCTGCTGCTCCGGAATCAATCAATGCCTGTGACTCAAAGGATTTGGTAGCAAAGGAAATCGTAACATCGAAAGCGCAGACTTTAGATTTCATAGACAATGGAGAGGACTCCAGGGACCCTAACTTCACCTCTCCAGAACTAGTTAGGGCCTGGCATTTCCCGATTTCTTAGGGCAAGAGCTGAGCATATGTGTGGAATCAGCACAATAGATACAGAGTCTATTCTTTACTCTTCGTTTCCTCTCTTCTAAAGATAATTTGGAACGTCCTATCTCCATGGGAATCACAGAAGGTGAAACTGGACGAAATTGAGGGTTTAAACGAAGAGGTGCTTTAGCAGAAGTTGTTTTCTCAGATTCTCTTTCACGAAATCTCATGTCTACACGATGGCAAAGAGAGATCAAATCTTCTAGTGACGAAGGAAGCTCTTGGGTAGTCAGTGCATCTTTAATTTTATCGGAGAGCCCCTGCCAGAAGGCGGCAACTAATGCTTCAGTGTTCCACTGAAGTTCAGAGGCTAAGATCCTAAATTGAATGACATACTGTCCTACAGTATGGGAGCCTTGTCGCAAACGAAGAATGCTGGAAGCAGCGGAGGTCACACGACCTGGTTCATCGAACACACTTCGGAACGTGGAAATGAATTTGGCACTATCTTGTAGAATTGGATCGTTTCTTTCCCACAGAGGGGAGGCCCAAGCCAGGGCTTGTCCAGAAAACAATGAGATAAGATAGGCCACTCTGGAACGATGGGTAGAAAAATTTTGAGGTTGGAGTTCAAAATGGACTGAACATTGGTTAAGGAAACCTCTACAAGTTTTGGGGTCCCCGTCATATTTTGACGGAGTAGGCAGGTGAAGCGTAGGAGCTGTAGACACCTGGGATGGCACTGGGGAAACGGAGGAAAGCACAGGAGCTTCAATACTAGCTGTAACAGTCTGTCCAGATGTTCCTTGGGAGGTTAACGATTGGTAACATTGAAGTAACAGCTGTTGGCGAGCATCCTGTTGCTCCACACGGCTGACCAGATGCTGCAGCATCTCTTTAGCAGTAGGTTCCGTATCTGGGTCTGTCATGGCCTGATCTTACTGTCACGGGCACTAGGAGTCTTTACCCAGGGATCACCAGGTGATAGGCTTACCAGAGCAGTATAGGTGGTAATATGGTACTCTGGTAGCAGGGTGATCACGGAACAGGAAATAGCAGATGATGAGATGCTCAGGAAAGTCTATGACTAGCAGCACTGGCAATATGGAGGTAGTAATACACGAGGAACTGTATGGACAAAGGACACGTGAAGGTAGTCAGTGGTCTGCGGTAGCAAGTTGTACCACTGCTATAGTGAGGAGGAATGTCCAACAGAAACGAGGAGGTGATGAGAGTCAGCGGTCTGCGGATAGCAAGTTGTACCGCTGTCTGAGTGAAGGAATGGAATCCAAGTGGAGGTGTCCGGGGAGTCAGTGGTCTGCGTTAGCAAGTTGTACCACTGCTATGTGAGAGGATACTGGAACAGGTGAAACTGTAAACAGGAGTCAGTGGTCTGCCACTAGCAAGTTGTACTACTGAATATATATGTGAGGAGGTGCACGGGGAGAGACTGCAACACAATATATACACGGGCACCTTGACTTTGATCCACAGTAATATGCACAATATAAATGTATAAATGACTGAACAACACTGCCAATATAGAAAGTCTCTTGAAGTAATCCGGCATAAGATAACACAGTCAATGATGGCAGTAGAGTCAGCAGATAGTACACTCCAGAGGAGAACCAACACAGTCAATGATGGCAATAGACTCAGCGGAAGTACACTCCAGAGGAGAACCAACACAGTCCAGCAAGGTATGCAATACACAGCACAGTCAATGGGAAGTATGCATACCGTGGTTCAGGAGAAGGCAGTCAGACAGGAGTGCAGAGATACCTGAAGGGCAGGAGGCCAGCAGGATACAAGTCCCTGGATGGGTGAAGCAGGGGTCTAGCAGGTGCAGCGCACAGGTAGGTAGACCAGCAGGGAACACAGGAAGGCGTGGAGAGCGGATCAGCAGTAGATGGATGAGTAGCGCTGAGAAGTAACAGCAGCGGGTCTCTGCGGGAACACGGAGGTAACCAATAGCAACCAGCAGGTGCAGTAACGATGGGACACCGGAGCAGAGTTGAACTGGAACAGATGATCACGGAGAGTAGCGGGTAGCAATAGTGGCAGCAGACTCAAGGAAACACGGTAGAGTAGACAAGGACTGAAGACTGAAGCGCACAGAGGCAGCGGATAGGAATCAGCTAAACAGTCACGATGAAACACAGACGGGTTGCAGGTTGAAGACTGTAGTGCACGGAGGCAGCGGATAGGAATCAGCTAGCAGTCACGATGATGAAACACAGACGAGTTGCAGGTTGAAGACTGTAGTGCACGGAGGCAGCGGATAGGAATCAGCCAAACAGTCACGATGATGAAACACAGACGAGTTGCAGGTTGAAGCCTGTAGTGCACGGAGGCAGCGGATAGGAATCAGCTGGCAGTCACAATCATGAACAGGTGAGTGGATGTGGTTGAAGCCTGTAATGCACGGAGGCAGCGGATAGGCATCAGCTAACAGTCCCAATGATACATGGTAGAGTTGAAGTGATTAGAAGACTGTAGTGCACGGAGGCAGCGGATAGGAATCAGCTCACAGTCACGATGATACAGTAGATGGTAGAAGTGGTATGGGAACCACAGTAGCAGAAGTGGTTTGGAAACCACAGAGGTAGAAGTGGTTTGGAAACCACAGGAATCAGCAGGGCTGAATAAACAAGGAAACACAGGAACACCTTCAGAGACTCATGGGGAATGAGACTCCAAGATCAGGCAACTAGGTGTTGACCACAGGTGCTTAATATAGGGAGGTTGCCTGATCTGCCAATTAAGTTAAAGGAACATACACTGGAGGTATAGAAAGGGCTGCGCATGCGCAGTCCCTCAGGATGGAGGACGGCCACGGTTCCTAAATGTCCGGGAAGAAGCACTCACAGTCCGGTGAGTGACACTCTTTTTATGACATAAGAGATTCAAATCTATACATTCAATGTCACACTTAATATTGCACAACTCATGTCAACAGAGAGAATCTTGGGGCCAATTAACGACTGACAAAGGGAAATTTAAATTGTAAGGAATTTCTAGCTATGCATAAACTTAATCAAAGGTAAATATTTAGTTATTTTCAGCATATATTGATAAACATAAAAATGAACAGCAGGTAGGTGGAACTTTAAAGGATGAATCCACTTTTATAATGTTAATATTGTTAAAAAGTCTACACAGAAGTAGTAGGACAGAAGTGTGCGCACCATGTAGTGGATGTGGGCACACCAACTCTGTAGTATCAGAGCCATCTTAACGCATAGGCACGCTAGACAGTTGCCCGGAGGCGCCACAAGCATAGGGGCCCCATCGGCTTGCCAACTTTTCAGTATATTATTCTGGGAGATTTATTCAGAGCCTTCAAACCCTCTTTATTAAAACATTTAGGTGGACTAATCACCTAAGGATCAGCTGTTATCTTTAAATGTGAGCTTGCTGTTGCAAATACATATCTTGACCTTGACAAAACAGCTTACACATACTATTTGTGCATAAGCAAGACAAATTCATGTTTTTTTTAATGTTTAAACGCTGATTTATTTTGGAGGTTCCAATAAATTAAAGCTAAATTTTATCACAAATTTACATTTTTATATTCCTATGAGTAGTTGTGTAGGTAGGGCCTTAGTGCACTGCTTTACCCAAGAGCCTATAATGCCGTTAAGACAGCCCTTTGTGGTATCACATCACCCCCCATCCTCCCTATTTCCCATGTAGCAGCACATTCTCCCCTCCCTGTAGCAGCATATTCACCCATTCCTCTATAGTAGTAATATAGTGTTCCCTCTCCATCTTGTAGCAGCACATTGTATGTAAACAATGACTGTAGCAACATATTCCTCTGCACGATAATAACCAGTCCTATGTAGTTTCTCTCGTAAGACAGTTGGATCAGATTAAAGCAGAGTTGCGTATGTGCGTAAGCAGCACACTTGCAGTGCAACTGCATCAATGCGCATGTTGCTGCCCGGGCTTTTGGATAAAATGTAGATGGGGCTTAAAGACACCCCCCTGTTCCAAAATACCTAGGTGCTATGCGCTGCCTGAGACGGCAGTGTATGAAAATGCACATGGTGGTGGTGAACACCAGTGCACAAGTAGGGCACTTTGCACTTTTAATTTTCATGCAGCAGCATTTTTCCTTTGCCCTAGTCTATTGGCGGAGCGAGTACAATTTTGTGTATGTTCGACCTAGAGACAGCCCTTAAATGGCAGTATTTATTTATTTAACACATGCATTACACTCTCCACTCTTCATGCTTTTCTTTGTTTGTATATGTCATGTTTTTGTTTTTTGAGGGGTTTGGCTATGGGCGTTTATGGGCGACTCTCTACCAAATACGAGGAGGCTTCCTCCTTCTGGGGGAGCTGAGGAACTAGTTCCTTGAAAGAAGCTTTGGCCAATCTCCGGTAGAAAGAGCCCCACCGTAGCCTTGCAGCGGAGAGACCAATAGCCCCTAAGGGGCTGTAAGGCTCTGGGAGATTTGGAAGAATGGGGTCCTTGGCTTTTAGCATAGCAAAGAGTAAGTAGACAAAAAAATTAGCATGAACTGAAGAGCTGCCCGGCCTCTGGCCCAGAGTCCCCCAGAGTCTTGCATGTATTGGAGTGAGGACCTCCTTCATATTTATAATACTAATATAATATAACTGCGTGTGTCACGACAAGCACTCACCAGAGAATGCATGACGTGTGTTTGACAAAGGGTTAATCAAAAACAACCACCTGGTCTGTCTAAAATGATGAAATCCTTCCCTATGTATGCCACACACTAACTTTGCCTTACCAATTATGCCACCAACAAGGTTTTTTGTGAAGAGCTGACACTCTTACTCAGGAAACCCTTGGTTCTCCCTTAAAACTTAACTATCACAATTTACTTTAATCAGAGTTACCATAAACCAAATTATCTCCCCTGTTTCAACTGACACGTGAATACATAAGAAAACAGAGACCTGAACTTATTGGGCCTGATTCATTAAGGAAAGTAAAGCAAAAAAAATTAGTAACTTTGCATTTTGGCAAACCATGTTACATTGGGGGGGGGGGGGCAGTAAATTTTAAATGTGATGTCACATTTATAATTGGGGTAGGGCATGTTGATCTGGGGCTCATCAGTGTACAAATAAAGCTATCAAGTATTTGTGTGCTACATGAAACAACAGACAGTCAGTATTTAACTTATGTACAAAATAATAAACTAATTTGCACCCCTTGCATTGTAACATGGTTTTTCCAGGAGACTACTTACTTGTTTTTTTGCCTTACTTTCCTTAATGAATCAGGCCTACTAAGTGTAATTTAATATGGAGAATAAATCCAAATCTAGATAAAACAATTAACAAATGACAGACAAAGATATAATGCAATGGTTTCTTGTAAAATAAAAGGGATAAAACACAGAATTGATAGACTCACGTATGATCATGTTTCTGTTGCTGGGGGAAGCAGAAAAAAGGAACACTCTTCAATATCACATTGACTCCCCAAAAATGAACAATTTCCACCATTTAACCCAGCTACCAGGCTCAGCAGTCGACTATGTTGCATATCACTGTCCTTAAAGAGATATTTCAAACGCTTCAACTTTTGCGACCTATGCCATAAATTGACACAGGATGCTGGTCTGTAACCATGGGTCTGGACACTCTTATCTACAAACACCCCCTGGGGAAAACAGAGGAGTTGAACATAATCAAAGGGACACATTAATTTAGATTCAGTTTTAAGGTTTTAACCCCTGGCTGTACAAAGCTCCTCTGAGCCATATCAAGCTATTACTAGGAATCAATTCACAAAACGATATTTGCAGTTGTATATGCCTAGAAATTTGCTTGCACATGACAATGTGAATGAAACATACACATGATTGTTAAAATATTATTGCTCACCACTATCCTAATTAAAAATCTCCATTAATGGTACTCCAGTGGATCCTTATTATTATGTGTACTCAACTGGATCTTTATCTGTATTTGTAAACACAGGATCAGTTAATTAACCAGCAGTGTAATTAGTTGCTTAGTTGCTCACCAGATAACAAGCATTTTCCCACACCAGCTAGGATTGACACATGCAGAGAAAGTTGTGCAAAGTCTAACTTACTACCAGTAATCACCACAAGGATTTGTCTGAGTGTAGTAGCCAGGTTGCAGTCCAATAAACTGGCCCTTAGTGTGGTGGACAGAGCACTACAGGTATATAGTTCTGAATACAGAATAATCAGACAACCCAAGGTCAGCAGCATATGAGCAAACCCAACAGAATTAGCAAGCAGATGAAAAGTCAGGGAAAACCAACTGTCAAAACCAATCAGCACAGTACAAAATCAGGATCCCAGTATTAAAAAGTCAGGAACAAGCCAGGTCAGTAATCAGGAATCAAGTAGTAAACAGAAAAAGACACTCAGAACAGCAAAACTGATATAGCAGGCTTATATGCTGTGTGGGAGTTTAACTCCCTGCCGCTGAGATATCAGCAATGACCGGATTGCAACTCAGCAAACTTGCAACAGCTGTGCTTGCCATGCTGTGCAGTGAGAGTTGAATAGGGAGTACTGAATTTAAATACAGGATTACTGACAGTACCCCCCTCTCCCTCTTAAGGGTGGGCTTGGAACACCCTATAAAAGGTTTTCCCAGATATTTCTTATGAAAGGTTTTCAAGGCTCTAGGTGCATGTATGTCTGAGGTATTAACTTAGGAATAATCTTCAGCGCCATATCCTTTCCATATACTTTCCAATCTACCAAAAACTACAAAACTCCCCTAGAAATGCAGAAATTTGCTTAACCTCATACTCCTCCTGTTGCTGAACAATTACAGGAAGGGTAGGATGACAAGAAGATGAAAATATGTTGGTAATTTATGGTTTCAACAATGAAACATGAAAAGAGTTGAGTATCCTAAGAGCTGCAGGTAAATCCAATGTATATGCTACTGATTCTATGAATCTAGGTGCAGATTTCATAAAAGTTACCCTAAATCTAAGATTATGCATGGATAACCATACCCCATCTCCAGGAGACATGGTGCTACACGCCATTTCTTATCAGCAGCCACTTTATACTCTCTTGAAGTCTCCTATTCCTTCCTGACTTGACCCCAAATATCTGCAAATTTGCATAAAGCAGAATTTGCTGCAAGGACCTTGGGTATTGGAGGGAATACAGCATGGGTGGGCACAGATGATACTCATAAAGAGTAAAAACGTGGATGTGGCGGTACTACCATGGGGGTGAAAATTATGAACAAACTCTGCCCATGGCAACAACTTGTAATATTCGTTTTATAGCTACCAAAAAATATTGTCCAATACGATTATTGTGGTTCCAATGCACAAAGAGATTTAATAGCAAAATATATCAGAATTTACAGTAAGCCATGCTGAAGCATAATAAATATAACAATAAACAGGAAAGTATAAACCAAATACATTACATTAAGCTAGCGCTTCCCCTGGGCCCAGGTTCAGATACAGTCATGATGTCTGTTGTCAGGAAGAGAGAAAGAAGACACTGGCCCAGGAAGCTTATATGCAGTTTCAGTTAACAGAAACAGTGATGATGTCACGAATACACACAGATAACACCAAGAGAGGTCTTCATTGGTCCAGGGTTAACGATGTTCCAGTTGTCTGTTGGTCATAGGTCAGTTCATTTGATATTTTCCAAGGGTGGGGGGCACCTTACTCCAACTGTTGCCTACGTGTCTTCCCGCCGAATAACCAGTTTAAAATGATCCATAAACAAAGTACCTTTGAGTATTAATCTCATATTGCTCATAACTTGCGACCGCTAGATGCGCTCGCTACTCTTTCAAAACCAGGCTAATGCTGGTGAAATAAGCTTTAACATGAGACCAACATGAGTTCTCCTTAACTTACAGATAGGCTAAAGGAATCGATCTACCACAGCTCATATATTACTGCATCATACTGACAATGGGAGCTCAACCACAAAGTGAAAAGTAGAAAAGTGAGTTCATGGCCAACTTAGTCTAAGTAAGGGTTGCAATAGTCTTGCAGTTTTTGATTGAACACTTCATGTTGAGCACACATGTCACAGGAAGCCGCAAACTCTAGGATATCTTTGCAGAGTGTAAGCCACCAAAAGCTTCTAGAAAAAATGATGATGTCTTCCTGACACCGGTATTTAGACTGATGCACCAACTGTAATAGCCTAGGCCATAATTCGGACACAGGAAATGTGTGCCCCTGTGGAGGTTCTTTGGGTGCAGTACTTCCCGCAATGCAAGCTGGATCCAATATGAGCTTGGATTCAATAGAGGCATAAACATAATCTGAATTAGAGGATCTAGATAGGGCGTTGGCTTTAGTGTTTTAAGAAAGGGGGCAGGAAAAAGTGACCATCTAGCCTGTGTTGAATTCAGATGATGGGCTGTAGATAATTCATATTTTTAAAGTCAGTGTACACTGTAATTTTATGATTAAACCCTCTAGAAGATGCTGCCACTTATCTAATGTCAGTTTGATGAGCAATAGCTCTCTGTTCCCAATCCTATAATTTTTTTTCAGCAAGGAGAAACTTCTGCAAGAAAACTCCTCACAGATAGAGTTTTTTAAAAGCTGCTTTTTGTGAAAGCACGGCTCCAACCCATACGGAGGATGGATCAACCTCCATAAAAAAGGGACAAATCTGGCTGTTGTAGGATGGAGGTGAATGTAAAGGCTTCCTTCAACCTCTTGGTTGCAAGAATGGCTCCCAGAGGTCACTGTTTAGCATTAGCATTCTTGCCAGTGAGAGCGGTAATGGGAGCTATCAGAGTGAGATCACCATGGCCTTATCTGTGAGGAGTTTGTATGTTCTCCCCATGTTTGCGTGGGTTTCCTCCGGGTGCTCCGGTTTCCTCCCACACTCCAAAAAACATACTGGTAGGTTAATTGGCTGCTAACAAATTGACCCTAGTCTGTGTGTGCCTCTCTCTGTCTGTCTGTCTGTCTGTGTGTGTGTATGTTAGGGAATTTAGACTGTAAGCTCCAATGGGGCAGGGACTGATGTGAGTGAGTTCTCTGTACAGCGCTGCGGAATTAGTGGCGCTATATAAATAAATGATGATGATGATGATGAGATAGTTCCGGATGAATTGTCGGTAATAATTGGCGAAACCCAAAAACTTCTTGATTGCCATAAGGCACATTAGTTGAGGCCATTTCATTATGGCATGTATTTGGATGGACCTGAAACTATATAAACCAAGAAGGGTATGCTGTCACATTCTAATTGACACTTCTCTAGCTTGCAAAATAATTGATTATCTCTCAGACGACTTTAAAACCTCCTTCACATGACAAATATGGGAGAAAATGTCTCTCAAGAATATAACATTATCGTTCCAGTGGGCCACTGCAATTATTGAAATACTAATGGAGCATTACATAACCCAAAGGGTATCACCAGCTTTTCAAAGTGCCCATCTTGAGTATTGGAGACCATCTTCCATTCATCCCCTGCTTGTTTCTGGTTAAACATTATGCCCCTTATAAATCCAGAATAAAGAATATAGTGACACCTTTAATTATATTGAATAAGTTAGAAATCATAGGATGGGGTATTTGTTCTTAATCGTAATGGCTTTTAAGCCTCTATAATTGATATACGGGCGAAGACCACTCTCTTTTTAACCAAAAAATAAAAACCCTGCTCCACCTGGTGGTGGGATGATGAAGCCTCTCTGGAGGTTTTCTTTAATGTAGTTGTCACAGTTTGGTAAACTGGATTCTTAGGTCTGCCCAACTTTGCACTACTCCCAGTAAGTCGCGGATTCTAACGAACGGATGGTTTTCACCAGGGACCACCGCAAGGTGGTTTAGACTTAGCTGCATCTGTCCGCAGGTCGCGGCCCTTACCAGGAGTGTCAGGAGAGACACTATAGGGGAGATAAGAGAGAAGATGCTGTATGGGGACAGGAACACAAGGCCAGAAGCCAATGGAATCAGATGGAGCGTTAGCTCTTAAACCAGCGGGACAGTAGAGAGAGGTAGAGCATGAGTTCTTTAGCCAGCGGCACAGTAGAGACAGCTGAAGTGTGAGTTTCTTTAGCCAGCGGCACAAGGGAGATAGATGGAGTGTGAGCTCTTTAGCCAACGGCACAATGGAGATAGATGAAGTGTGAGTTCTTTAGCTAGCGGCACAATGAAGACAGGTGCAGCATGAACAGTTCAGCCAGCGGTATGGCGGAGACAGGTGTAGCTTAAGCACTTCAGCCAGAGGCACAACAGAGACAAGTGCAGCGTGAGCGGTTCAGCCAGCAGTATAGCGCAGACAGGTGCAGCTTGAGTAGTTTGGCCAGCGGCACAGCAGAAACAAGTGCAGGGTGAACGGTTCAGCCAGCAGTATAGCGGAGACTGGTGCAGCTTGAATAGTTCGGCCAGCGGCATAGCAGAGACAAGTGCAGCGTGAACAGTTCAGCCAATAGTATAGCGAAGACAGGTGCAGCTTGAGTAATTCAGCCAGTGGCACATCGGAGACAGATAGGCGCTGAGGATCCCAGGTAAAAACACAAAGGAGACAAGACTGCAAGTCTAATCAGGCAGGAATTTGATCAACAGGCACTAAGGAGAAGGGGAAAATGCCTTTTGAAGTTTAGAACCAGTCTGACAGCCAATAGAAAACTTGCATAGGAGATCAAGGATACGGTCCGCACATGCGCAGCACCAAAGTTAGAATGCCAGCAGCTACAGCATGAATCAAGGAGGAACAGGTGAGCATGTCGCTCTTCGGTTATGGAAGCCGAATGACCATCGTGTGACAGTACCCCCCCCTTTAATTGTGGGTACCGCACACCTTGGGCTTGGCTTCAACAGAAATCTTTTATGAAAATTCTTAACAAGAATTGGAGCATGAACATCCGTAGCGCGGATCCAGGAACGCTCTTCGGAGCCGAAACCCTTCCAGTCCACCAAATACTTCAATCCTCCTTTACAAAATCTTGAGTCCAAGATCTGCTTAACTTTAAACTCTTTATCTAGATGAACCTTGGGCACAATAGAAGGAATACGAGTAGAAGAAAACCGGTTGATGATGAGTGGTTTCAACAACGAGATGTGAAAGGAATTAGAAATCCTAAAGGGCGGCTAGTAGAGACAATTTGACACATACTGGATTAATGACTCTGGAAATGGTATAAGGACCAATAAACCGAGGAGCCAGCTTCATACAATGAGTTTTGAGGCGAATATTTTTTGTAGAGAGCCATACTTTATCACCAACCTTGAAGACGGGCGTAGCCCGGCATTTCCTATCAGCCACGCAAATTTATAAGATTTCCTAAAACAATTCCTTACTTGGTTCCAAATGGAGCCATACTTTATCAACAACCTTGAAAACAGGCGTAGCCCAGGATTTCCTATCAGCCGCGCAAATTTATAAGATTTCCTAAAACAATTCCTTACTTGGTTCCAAATGTAGCCATACTTTATCACCAACCTTGAAGACAGGCGTAGCCCGGCATTTCCTATCAGCCGCGCAAATTTATAAGATTTCTTAAAACAATTCCTTACGTGGTTCCAAATGGACACAAATCTGCGCAGAAAGGTATGGGAGGGAGGGAGGGAAGAGAACTTAGGAAAGGATGGATGTATGCCATAAATAATAGAGAAGGATGATGCAGAAGTCGATTCATGGAGAGAGTTGTTATGTACAAATTCAGCCCAAGCCAGAAGATCTACCCAGTCATCTTGATTTGCAGAGAAAAACATTCTGAGTAAGGTCTCGAAATCTTGATTGACACACTCAGTCTGTCCATTAGACTGAGGGTGATAGGAAGATGAAAAATTCAACTGAATACCAAGAAGTTACACAAAGCTCGCCAGAAATTGGACACGAACTGGACACCTCGATCCGAGACAATTTCAGCGGGACAACCATGCAACCGAAAGATCTCCTTGATAAATTGCACAGCAAGGACTGAAGAGGAGAGGAGAACAATGAGTGGAATAAAATGGGCCATCTTCGAAAACCGATCTACCACCACCCAGATGGTGTTATGTTTCTTACTAGGAGGTAGGTCGGTAATAAAGTCCATGCTAAGGTGAGTCCATGGTTTGTCCGGAATGGACAGAGGGATTAATTGACTTGCAGGCGACTGGTGGGAAGACTTGAGTTGGGAACAAATATTACACAAGGAGACAAACTCTTTGACATCAAGGTGGAATAGTTCCGAGAAACCAATTCAGTGGTTTTACGAACTCCAGTGTGACCAGCAAAACGAGTTGAGTGGAACCATGTTAGAAGTTTCTTCCGGAGATTGGCTGGAACAAAAGTCTTCCCAGGTGGCGGTGAACAGGCAAGGGACAAAGTAGATCTAAGTAGGCATTTAGGGTTCAGAATAGGTCGAGATGGTGTTTCCTCAATATTGGCATCGATACGGAAAGCCCGAGACAGGGCGTCCGCGCATTTTTTTTTCCTCTCCAGGTTTAAATGTAATGCGGATATCAAAATGAGAAAAGAAGAGAGACCATCTGGCTTGTCTAGGGTTTAGACACTGAGCAGATTGTAAATACAGAAGATTTTTATGATCTGTAAAAATAGTAACTGGATGTCTACCTCCCTCCAACAGATAGCGCCATTCCTCCAAGGCTGTTTTAATAGCAAGTAATTCTTTATCTCCAATAGCATAATTTTTTCCCGCCTGTAACAATTTCCAGGAGCAGAATGCACAAGGATGAAATTGATTGAGATGGGATTTCTGAGAAAGGACGACCCCTACTCCCACATTAGAGGCATCAATTTCAAGAATAGGAGGCCCTTTACTTGCCATTTAAATAAGGATGTTTAAATGTTTTCATTTAAATAAATAATTGAGTCGTGTAGTTACTTTTTGTACAAAACAAACACAACCTCTCTGATGGCGCACTATATGTCCAATAAATTCATTCAATTTTATCCTCAAAATTATATCTCATCAAAACCCATGTAGTAAACCAAATATTCAAATTAGTAGGCTGCTCAACCTAGGGGGAGTGACGGCCCTAAATAGACAGGCAAACAAGCATAGAAAAAAGGTAAGCGCTGAAAGTAGTCTCGCAGATAAATGCAATAAAATGAATAAATTTATTAATAAACCTTAAACATCTATAAAATGATATTCAATATACTGAATCTACTGTTGGAGCTGACCCTTTGTGAGTTATATTCCTCTGATGGAATCGCCGATTGGTGAAGAAACGCGTCAGTACTATTCTTAATAACCTATTATATTTCTATTGGAAGCTGTGAAGCAGATTTTCAAACTGCTTTCAGCGTTTACCTTTTGTATGTTTTTACCTTTTACATGAATTGTTGGCCTTTAGTAATAATCACCTGTGCAGAATATGAGCTCTATGAAGGGAACCAGCTCAGGAGAGAGCTTAGTGACATATACAGCCCAACCCAGAAGCTGCATCTAGTTATAGTGACATATAGAGCCCAACCCAGAAGCTGCATCTAGTTATTAGAATATGCATCTAGGGCCTGATTCATTAAAGATCTTAACTTTAGAAACTTCTTATTTCAGTCTCCTGGACAAAACCAAGTTACAATGCAAGGGGTGCAAATTAGTATTCTGTTTTGCACATAAGTTAAATACTGCCTGTTTTTTCATGTAGCACACAAATACTTTAAATTTCAGTGTACAAATAAGCTATCAAGTATTTGTGTGCTACATGAAAAAACAGTCAGTATTTAACTTATGTGCAAAACAGAACACTAATTTGCACCCCTTGCATTGTAACATGGTTTTGTCCAGGAGACTGAAATAAGAAGTTTCTCAAGTTAAGATCCTTAATGAATCAGGCCCCTAGTTATTAGTAGACTGAGTGCTCTTACATGCACCTTCCTTAGAGGTGGAGGACTAGGAGTGCTGCCTGTTTTTTCTTGTACATATCCACAGTACACAATGCAAATATTTTTTTTAAAAAAAGTTAGATCGTCATGGTGACACGTTCCTTCAAAGCACGTATCATGATCAAAATGTCAGCAGATACAAAACTTGCGTAAAGCTAGCATAAACGATACAGAAGATGAGATAGACTATCATATTCTATACATTTGGAACTATTGCACATTTATACTTATACGCCTCCACCCCTCCCTCAACTTCCATTTTACGCATGACACTGCCAAACGTGACTCCCATTCTTCAACTTGTCAGTTACCTGCCTTTCTTTGGAAATGGCTCTTTGTGCCAATGTTTACCTAGCTGTTTCCCTTCAATGAACTCTGACATTTCACAAGAAGAAGAAAAATGGCATGTCAGAGCCTTTCTTGTAAAATAAAATCTACAGTTTCTGGGTTTTTTCACATGAATATATTCCCATAGGAGATGTGTATGTTTGTAAAAAGAGCCAGGGTTTAGCAACTGCAAAGTTGTGGTTAGAGTGTTGCTGGCTGACGTTATGCTCCCCGGGCATTTGGAATGTATATTGCACACAATTTATATATAGTATTACTGTATATTTTGAATATGGAGTTTTTCAAAGTTTATAACTAATGTTTTAACTGTAGTTTGTATTATATATGAATCATGTTCTATATCAATCCTAATGTATCTTGACAATGATTTCTTTCAATTTTTTGAACCATTTAAAATGATAGATTGGCAATTTTATAAGCCCAAAGTCCCAGTGTTGCCATAATAAGTCCCATCTATGATAAACAGCTTAGATTTACATTATGTTTAGATTCACTATCATTAACAAGAATGAGATGTTGTGATATAAGATACAATAGGCATAAGTAAGTAAGGTGACATCAAGCTTAGATTGTTCGCCTTATTGACATTCAGGATATTACATTAAGGGAATTTTACAAGCAACAAAATATGGGGATGTGCACAAGTATTTTCACAAGTATTTTACCCCTTGTGCACATTTCACTTTGGAAAGTGTTTGGGCAACCAAGAATGTGATGCCAAATGAGAGTACATACACTGGCAAGAATATGGTATTTTTAAGTCCTGCCCAATATCTCCCCCTTAGCTATACAAGTTTTACATGTTTTCTCTCCAAAAATACTGCTTGTTTGACTCTTACTGATATCTGAATTAAGTCATGAAAGTAAGAGAATATCATGGTTATCTTTATCCCCATGTATTGGCTCTGTTTCTATAACCGTCTTCATGTTTTGGTTTTGGTTTTTGGATCTGGATTTAATTTAATTGTGCAAAATAGGGTGAGGATGAGCATTGAGGATGTCCAAAATGCCCCTAGGCTCTCTTCCATACAACAGCTCAAATGGACTAAACCCCATTGAGGCTCGTTGTACTTCCCGCATCATAAAAGCTAGAAACAAGAAGAGAGTATCCCAGACTTTTCTTTCGTGTGCCCCCCTTTCACTTTTAATCATCTGCTTTAAAGTACGATGGTTAAATCGCTCTACCAGTTTGCGGGTGATAGACTGAGATGGGGAGGACTTTACGCCAAGAAATCCAAATGACCAGTGCCCTGGTCATTTGGATTTTTTTCAGAATTTCCAACCTCATATAAAGAAGTAGCAACTCCTTGGCTATAGTACTTGACTGTATATAATACAACAAAATAGCTTCCAGATAGCACGTGGCATTATCAAGAATCACTAGGACATACTGGTGTCCCTGAGCCGATTTTTCCAACGGAGCCTCTAGGTCCATACTTATACATACAAAGGGGACTTGAACCACCAGAATAGGCATCAAGGAGGCCCTCCGGGTTTTGGAGAAGTTTTTTGACATACTCGGCAGAACTGACAGTACCTTGTACTGGCAAACTTATTCCCAGCAAGTAAAACCGTAGTAACACTCTTTTCCAGGTATTAACTTCTCCCAAATATCCCCCAAAAAGATGTGTGTGTGCAGCTTTCAAAACATTTTTCTCTTGAACAACCCCTACTCTATACAATAAATCTCCCTCAACAAAAAAATAAGATACACCATTTGCCGTCCTGGCAGCTTTCACTACACCATTAACTTCAACAACGGAGTTAAATATATTTTCTAGGGTAGCATCATTAAGCGGATCCCTAGCAAATTCTTGTAATGAAATGAGCTTTGGAATTGGGGACCAGTCCTTGGCTTCATCTGGTGGCACCATAGTTCCACGACAGTGTCATTGGCCAATGGTTACATCAACTGCTCCTTTCGCCTCCTTGAACGAGACTTGGGATGTGCAATGGAATCCATAAATTGCAGTTCTGTTGTCTCTTTTCCCTGGGTCCAATGAGAGTTGGACAGGTTTCTTTATGGTTGGAATTTTGGCCGGCATCAGTTATCAACGTGTCCAGATGAATCCTATCAGCAAGAACCTCCTGGAACAGGGGAAGTTTTCAGCCTAGGCTGAAAAGTCCGCTCATATTCCTTAGTGGTTCCATTGATGTATAGCACTTTCACCTCAGGCAATATTGCTGTTGTCTCTTTTGCAATGACAGCACTGGAGACTAACATCTGCATGCTTCAACAGTCCACCAGGGCCAATCAGGGCCAGATTAAGACATTGTAGGCCTCTGGGCTAGGGGTACTGTGAGGCCCCCATTTGTCAAGTGACTCCTCATAATGACACACACATCATGTTCTCTCCCCCTTCTCATAATGACACACATGTCTCCCCCTCCTCATAATGGCACACACACGTACCCCCCCTTATCATAATGGCAGCTGCTTGAGGCCCCTGGGCTATAGTCCAGAAAGCCCTGCAGTTAATCCAGCCCTGGGGCCAATACAGCAATTTGGTTTCTCAAAACAGTAACCCAAAACAGTAATTGACTCTGCATAGAGAGCGACATGGTGCTGCAACTAGGGAAAGTGGAACCCAGCCGTGCAAGTCAACAATCCATTGGCTCAAGACGCCTTGGACATTCAGCAAGGAAATGCCCTGATTCGCCACATTCAAGATATTTAGGTAGAGAGAATTTTCTTCTTGCTGGCGGTAGTGTCATCTTTTGTTTGGGCAACGATTCCCCATTGGAGTCACTATAACAATCTTCTTGTAAGACCCACCAAGATCAATTGCAAGTCCTGTCAACCCTTTACTTACCGATAAGCAGAAACTTGCTGGACAGTCAAATTCACATAAGCCCACTGACCTTCGCTGCTCGATTATGGCAACAGACTTTCTGCACAGATTTCTGGTGGCCAGTCTAGCCTCCCGGTGGTTCTCTCAGAGGCTAGGAGGTATGCCTCCACATCATCCAAGGAAGACATTTTCTGCATCCTGAACCTGCTTTGCTTGAGCCAGCTCTTCACACAAGAACTTAATATTTTCTACCAGGTCCTCCTTAACCTGCAGCATGTGGGCCTGTTGATCATGCTGTGTATTGACCACACTCACCAAAGCTCCCTGCTGCTCCTACTGCATAGTAGCCACATTCACCAAAGCTCTCAGAAGATCCTCCATAACAGTGTCTTGGTGTGTAAGAAAGCAGAATGTTGTTTTTCTAAGAATAAATTAATAAGCTTTACTTGTGATAAAGTTTTGTGTCACCTGTAAATCACACTTGCAATCATCAAACAGTTATATACATTTGCTCTGTGTTTAAGGTTTGCATCACCTACACATTTTCCACATTTGCAGCAAACATATTTGTAATAACCAGACTTTTGCATCACTCACCACCCTGGGTTTGTTGGCTGGGAGGACAGGACAGCGGGATCTGGCTGTCTTTTGTAATCCCACGATGCTACCACTTGTTATAAGCACGGCAAACGATACTGTTTTTTGCTGAACCACATTTGCTGAACTTTTATTCAGATATGCCAGTAACATTTCACCTTTCCCCTCATATAGTACATTGCACTGCCATCAGCTCCCATTGCACCTGGTTCCCATCGGTTACATTGCACCTAGCCTCCACCAGTTACATTACTGGCCCTTTGCTGTCCCACCATATCTTTTGTGAAGGAGTGTGTCTTGGCACATCTGTTTCACTGATCCTGAACCTTTGCATGTCAGCTGATTATATGGAAACTTAATGGGCATCCACATTACAAGTTAATATTTCCAAATCTCTGTGTATCAAAGGCTTTCCTTGTAGGGTGGGGATTATTCGTATGTGTGCCTACCTTGCCGCACATGCACTTTAAATACCTCCCATGCAGACAGAGAACAGCATCTCCCAGCATGCAGTGGGGAAGAGGTGCTTGTGAAAAAGTAGTAAAAAAATAATTCCCCACATAAGTGGTGGATTTTTTGGTCTTCTGCCCAGGCATGACAATGGCCTTCTTATTATCACCACGTGCAAGAACTGCTTCTACTGGGGCACAAACAACATCATGCTCATCAACATCCTCATTAGCGCCCTCGTCAGCTTCCCAAATATCCCCCTCATTCTGTTGCAATTCCAAAGTGGCATCCTCAATTTGTGTATCACTGGTTATACTTGGGCTGTTCATGCGCACATCTGCAGAAATGCTGAAAGGGGTCTTCTTTATCGGGACACTATCAGACAGGTCAGGATTACACATAGCATTGTGGATAGAGTCTCATCAGAGATTTGTGTCTTTTCTGAATCTGAACATACATTTTCCTCTAATGCCTTCCAGCTCGGCTTTTACATGTAAAAGTATTTGGACACCACTTTTGACAAGGTCTTGCTTGGTCATGACTGACATTACAAGAAGATGCCTCAGTGACAGTTGCAGAAATAGCACTCATAGAGAAAGGCGAAGGTCTCATTCTTTCCTTGCCACTACGTGTGTAGAATGGCATGTTGGCAATTTAATTTTTTTCTGCAGATAACTTTTTTTTGTTGACCAAGGTAAAAGGTGTATTTTTACATTTTTGTTTCCCTGATTCAAAAACACTATGCACTTTAACATAGGCTTTAGCAGATGACGTAGAGGGATTACTATCATCATGACTGGTGCAAGCAGCTGCTTGGTGCCCCTGGTCTTGTGTACTGCTGTGAATCCATTTTGATAATGTTGTTTTGCAAAACAAGATTATTGAATGTGGTTGAAAGTTGTATTAGGTGGTCATCCCCTTCTTTTCTGTAGAGCTCACAGCTTTTTTCTCCCTTCTGTGGTGGCAGAGGTCAGGTCCCATTGTTCAGCATCCAGAAAAGAAACGAGCATTTCTAGATGCCGTTCAAGCAATGTAATAAAAAAATTATAACACACATAAAAATCATGTAATAAATGCCAATCTGATGTTCCCTGGCTCACATGAGCATTCTAGGACTTGAATGAGGCTAAACCAAGCAGTGTTTTAGGAGAAAAATAGAAATGTTTGAATTAATGAAGAAGGTAATGCTAAAGTGGAAGTATGCTTTGAAAGTGGAAAACTTTGAAGTAACATTTCACTCTTTCCACCATGCTCATTTTCAAGTGGATCCGCAAACCCACAAAATGAGGTGCAGATTGATTTTCCGGGAGCAGTTCCAAAGACCGTATGTTGAGGGTGCACATTGTGTTTTTTTTCGGACAAATAGAACTTGCGCAAATGAAGTAGCAGTGGGATCCACAATTGTTATGGTTCACAAATCAGCCTTAGTGTATATATATGAGAAAAAAAGGATGCTCTTCATAGTTAACAAGAAGTTGTTAGAAGGTTTAGTCATTTCAAGTACCTGTAACTTGAAATGTAAAAGAGGTATGTTAGGGTGCTCTGAAGGAAAATAAATATATTCCCAACTGGTAGGATAATTTGCACATCATTGTTATTAATATTCCTGATATTCTCTTGTGGAAATAAAGCAAATGTTACACCCCCTTCCCCAGGTCTCTCTGTTAGGGGGAAGTACTTCCCTTAACAACCAGCAATTCTCACCATAACTTCTTATGCTCAGTGTCTCCACCTTAGTCAGGATTCAGTAGTATCTTCGTTGGGTGATGTTGAGTGGATATGCAGCACCAGAGGGAGATTAAGAGAACCCTCTACCCAACTACTTATTACCTCAGACTTACCAATGAAATGTCAATACTTTAGACTCCAGAGGCGTGGACCACTAAAGTTTTGATTTCTTTTTTCTAACAAAAATTTATTTCACCATAGAAAACGGTTAATCTAGAGGTAGATATATAACAATGGAAACAAGTTAAACATCAGACAAGAATTATCAGAACAATAGACTAATAAAGATACCTAAGCAGAATTTGTTTCCAACCTTCTGTTTTTTACCACACTAAGAGGAGCCTCCGACCAACTTATCTGTAAATCTTCCAAAACATGTACAATAATCTAGTCACATAAATAGTGTTGTATGATAATAAACTATTATCCAGGGCTGGACTGGGACTAAAAATCAGCCCTGGCATTTAAAGCACACAGGCCCATGTGGGCTACATGCACTATATTGTTGCACACTGATGCTGGCGCAGTTTGCGTTGCTGGTGCAGTACAACATGATGTAGTATGAGTGTGTGTGAGGGAGGTATTTATTTCTCCTAATAACCCTCAACATTACATTGTCAGAACCCCAATTACATCAATAAATACCATGTCAATAACTTATTAGTACCCAAATTACAGCAATAATTAACCCCCCACACACACTCATACTACATCAATACCCACCCATATTACAGCAACCAGCATTACCCCCCCCCCCCCACATTACAGCAACCGGCATCACCCCCACATTACAGCAACACCCTCTCCTACTTAGCAATACTAAGCCTCAAACACACTACATCATTGCCACCACCACACCACTCCATACAGACGCCACTGTAGGAAACCAATGTTTTGCTTTTTTCAAATCTCCCATAAGATAGCAACAACAGAATACTTACACACATATAGGTAACAGGTACCCTTTTCCCTCAATTAAATAGTAATGGTGGAATTTTCATGAATTATTCCACATGAAATATAACTCTAACAAATATATCAGAAAATACATAACTATTGAATGATCATTTGAACCCACATGGCCGCATTAAAAGTATTTCCATCTACAGCAAAATGTCAGAGAAAAAATTTTTTTTTACTACAGTAACTGGATATGCGTCTTTTCTATTCATTTTAAAGAACACAGTATATAAATGAAGGGGGATAGAGGAGGTGGGTGAGAGATAATTGGATGTGATCCATGAGTTTGATTAGATAGGAAACATTTAGATTATTTACCTGGAGACGTCTACCCCCTTGACTCACAGGCAGGGCCGACAAGAGGAATTTTGGGCCCCGGTAGAGCAACTTCTTTGGGCTCCCATCATATTCAACAATGAGAGACTTGCCTTTGGCAGAAGTTCATAATGTGCCACACCGTAGTGTGCCCAGTTCATATTATGCCACATCGTAGTGCCCAAAGGTCATATTATGCCACATAGTATTACCCTCAATCCATATTTGGCCATGCAGTAGTGCCCACAAATCATATTATGGTATAGTAGTGCCCCCAAATCATTAGTAGTGCCCAGACAAAAACTCCTTCACAAATAAAAATTGGTACAGCATATCAGATACTGAGAGTGTGAGTCCCAGGAGCAGCTTAATACTCCATTTACAATGCAAACAAAAATAGATATATTGACACAATCACAGATAAAATTTATGACAAGCAGTGTTTTTTCCTCTTAATTAAAAATCGCTGTACAGATTACAGCAAGAAACATTACAGTGCAATAATGAGCAATACATAGTGTTTTAAACGTCATTGGATACACTGTAGTGCCCCCAGTTCAAGAAAGGATGGTTAAAAACACATTGCAGACGAGAAAATATATGAACTTACCCGATTATGGCATTCTGTGTTCTGTTCTCCAACTGGGCGCACTGGGCGATGAGGGATCTGCAGCTGTCAGCTCACACAGGCAGTCGGGAGTAGGAACAGAGGGCAGTGGTCGAAGTAGAAATTTGGAAGTGGGGGTATGGAAAATATAAGTGAATGGAGTATGAAGGCTTGATTTTGTATTTTTTTAACACTTGTCCCCTCTGTGCATTCCCATTCTTCATTACTACTTGTGTTTTATGATGTCTTTCCCTTTTCACTTTGTTTTACCTATGCCCCTGCACCATCTTCTCCTTTGTCTCTCTCACTTAACCCCCTGCACCACTTTCTCCCCTGGCTCTCACCCCTCTCCCAGCACCCCCTTCCCCCCTGGCTCTCACCCCTCTCCCAGGATCCCCTTCCTCCCTGGCTGTCACCCCTCTCCCAGCACCCTATTCCCCCCTGGCTCTCTCACCCCTCTCCCAGCACCCCCTTCCCCCCTGGCTCTCTCACCCCTCTCCCTGCACCCCCTACCCCCTGGCTCTCTCAAACTCGTGACCCCCCCCCCACGAGAATCGGCACTTTAGTAAAATTCTCACCACATTGAAGTTTTCTTTTAACGGACGGTATCAGTTACACTATACAGTAGTAGGTATTAGCGTAACAGCAAGCCTACAAGTGTCAATTATCCCATAGACTGAACATAAGTGATTTTGCATATGTGAGATACATTAAAATTAGCAAGAGGAAAGAACAGAGCTGTTTAAAGTGGCCCAATGTATTAATCAGTTAGATTGACATACTTAGCAAGCCTATCCTCTTGGATAGCTATTGGACTACTTATGTTTCATTGTTTCAGTGTGGCACATACACTAGACCACCTCTCACACCTAATTACACAAACTTCTACTTGCGAGTCACATAGGCCCCCCTTCCCCCCCACGAAAATCGCGGGACCCCCGTGACACACACCCCCCCCCCCCCCCCCCCGCGAGAATCACCACGACCCCCCCCGCGATCCCCTCCTCCATTCAGGAAAAATACATTTGGAAGCTGCATAAAAGGGGAGGGAGCAGAGCGGCGCGCAACTGAGGTGGCTGGTTCCTGAGGAGGAACCAGCCACCAGGAAGCCAAGAACAGTTGGCCGGCCCATCCAGCCATCGGCCCTTCTGGCATTTTACAGAAGTGCCAGATGGCCAGTCTGGCCCTGCTATTATCACATTCAACCTAACTTTGAGCAAAGCTATAGAAATCATGCAATTCAATTTATAGGCATTTGTAAGTGTTCAAATCCGAGGCAATTACAAGTGTTCAAATCCTTGATGTCAAAGTGACATAGACATTGATTCTTGCTACTTGCTCCTGAATTTGATGTGCACAAATACAATATCACAGTATCTCTGAGTCACTGAGCTTGACAACTCACAAAAGATTAAGAGCAATTGCACTGTGTGATATCTTTTCTTGGTAGAATAATATATCTCTTGGGTAGATCCAGGGCCAGATTAAAGGAATGGAGGCCCCTGGTCTAATAGGGCCCCTATTCCCCCATGAGGCTCCCCCCTGTGAGCCACCCCTGCACCGATCATTAATGCCGCTGAGTACTGTCAAGGGCCCCCTGGATGTCCGAGGCCCCTGGGCTGTAGCCCAGTTAGACCTCGGGTTAATCCGGCCCTGGGTAGATCTATTAAACAACACTCCTCTTTCACATAAGATCCCTCCAAGATGGATGCAGTAAACGCTGGCTGTTCCCTTCTTTTCCTATGTTGATGCAGCTTACGGTCTCCTTTCTGTAAACTTTCTAATATAAATCACAACAGTAACACCTCCACTGAACAGGGCTTTGCTTTTATGGCTCTTCAAGTCTCCCCACCAGTTCCCTGTCTAACTAAGAATAACATAATACTCAGTCCATGTAAGTAGGTAATTTGGTAATCAATTACTACTTATTCCCTTACAGCATGGCTTCTCTCAAGTATGGAGTCTGGCAGCCGCATCCACTCCTCTCCAAATGGTCTCTTCTTTTTTCTACTAACTTCCTCCTCTGATCTCTCTCTCTTAGTATGGGTAGTACGAGGGGTAGAGACTAGAAAGAAAACGAGAAGGGGGTCTAGGGTACAAATGCTGATCTCTTACATGGTGGGTGATGAGCTGTTACAGTGTGCTGTCCAGAAGAACCAAGCATTGGAGAACTGAATGGAGCGTTCATGTATTAGACTAGTTATATGTTCCAGTTTCTTTACTTGCAAGATATTGTTCATGAGTTCCTGAATAGTGTGGAGGGAAGTCCTCTTTTTTCCAGATCAGGGCTATAAGACGCCTAGCTGCTGCGAGGATGTGTCCTACCAGCTTTTGTACATGTTTCGGCAAGTCAGGGACTGGGCATGAAAGTTGGTCATACTTGTCTACTTTCCCGGAATTTCCAAGAGGCTCCCGAATTTCAGGGAGTCCCCCCAGACTCCCGGCAGAGTAGGCAAGCTCCCGGACACTTGTGGATCTCCCGGAGGGCAGGTTTCAAAAGTTGGCAAGTATGGAGTAGGTGATGAGAGAGACTGTGTGAAAGGTGGACTTGCATAAAAATTGCAATTAGGTTACCTTTGGTATATTTTTATAAACAGGGTGGTTTTAGTCCAGAAACAGTTAACATCAGGTTTAGTCAATCTGCTACCTGAAGTAGCTACATCCTCGAACTTGCTGCCCAAAGTAGCATCCTCATGATAGTCACAAAATGTGGATGGCATTTTGCCTCAATGCTGCAAACATCAAAATGTCCTCTGTGGAAGTTCAAAGGCTTAATAATAATGACAATCTTTTTCCTCTGTAATTACTGAACACATCATATCCTTGTTTCAATTTGTTTTGCAGTCCTTGCAGATTTTGTTTCATAAACATGTGGCTGAATATGAGTTGTATAAACATTTGACATTGTCTTCATGGATAAGAGAATAAATAGTTTGTATCCGTATATTTGTTAAATACCAGAGTTGGAAATGTCCCATTGTATAAAAACTTTAATTGCAGACAACCGATAAGGATCACTTGACCGACTGACTCTCAGTTTTTGTTTGTGAAACTTGAGACATTGCTTAGTTGGTGGTTTTTATTGGGTGTTTCCCTAACTAATTGATGTATTCCTCTATCTGTCCTAGTCATGAATGTTTGTTTTTTTGCATTTCATTTTCTCCTCAGAAAATTCAGAGATTTTTGTCACGGTTGTTAAAAACCATCGGCATAGCCACAACCCAAATTCACTTTAAATGTTTCTCTTTTTTTTGTCCCACTGCAAGCGTGATCTTTCTTTTTTCTTTTTAAATAATCTCGGCTAAAATAAAAAAAAATGACATGTGAAACTGTGTGTGTTGCAACTTTCTTTAGGTAATTATAATGTATTTATTACTCTTTTATTCTGTAGTCATGGAAAACAGTGGACATGATTAATCTAAGTTGTTCAATTTTAAAAAAAAAAGAAAACAGGTAAAATCAGATGAATAGTTTCATAGCAATTATACTTGCGTTATCCTCAAGATACTGTATGGCAACCATTGCAATGGGTTAGTCTCTTCGAGCTTTAGACAGAGGCAGGCAATTACCAATGCCCCAGGTGTCTATGTCTTTGAGCAACTTCCAAAGCTGTTCATGAAATATATAAAAATAAACATTTTGAACAACACAGAGGAGAAATTTGGGCTGCTATGGAGTATCTTGAGGAAAGGGGATTATCAGTAAGTATAATTCACCTTTTTCTTCTTTCATCCTCCACAGTAGACATTACAATGGGATGTTCCCAAACAATAAAAGTAGAGAGCAAAATATACATGAAATATGGAAAATAATTAGGGAACACAGCACACAGCACAGATCACGCAGTATATATATATATATATACAAGCAAAATATGTGTTATAAAAATAATCAGATATCTATATGTTTGGAAATAGTCAGATGGCATTCTCCACTGGAGAATGGAGAGTGACAAGAACATTGCTACCCCTGTTTCTGTGTGCGCAATGGCACTGAGCAATGGCACTGGAGAATGGAGAGTGACAAGAACATTGCTACCCTTGTTTCTGTGTGCGCAATGGCACTGAGCAATGGCACTGGAGAATGGAGAGTGACAAGAACACTGCTACCCCTGTTTCTGTGTGAGCAATGGTGCTGGATCTCCTGGGGAGGCAGGTATTTATGGAATACAAAACCCGCAAGATCCGACAACGCAACAATGACGTTTTACCTCGATTCAGATCCGAGGATGCACGAAAGTACCGAGCCGGTTCGTGAGCCTACTCAGATCCTCTAAGTTCGGGAGGGCTCAGATTTCAGAAAACCAAGCCTGAGCATCTCTACTTAAAACATTCCCGTATCTTGTGCAAGCATCAAGAAAAACAGTTGATTTTTCTTCTACAGCATCACTTGTCTGTGGCTGACAGCAGTCACCACTCCAGATAAACTCCCATTGTGTTTTGTGTTTTTTTTTAACAATTTTACATGTTTTTTTACATTTATTTTTATTTTTTACTTTTTTTGTTTTATGTTTTTTATGTTACATTTTTTTATGTTTTGTATTTTTTAACAATAAATATCAAAACGTTATGTACTAGATTCCTCTCCCTTGTTCTACTTTATCTCCATGGGATTTCATCCGGAGTGGTGGCTGCTGTCAGTCACAGACAGGTGGAAGGAATATTCCGTCTGATCATCAACCTTTGGGAAATAAAAGTTTAATTAATTTGGAGAAACTGTGTGGAGAAAATAACAAAAGATTCCCTGTAACTCTAGGGGGTAAATGTATCAAGCTGCGATTTTGGATTTTCCTCAATTTTCTCAGGCGAGTTTAAACTCACCGATGTATTAAAGGGTGAGTTGATTGAAAATCGCCAGTAAAGTGTTTAGTTCACAATCGCCCTTTCCAAAACTGCAACAAATCGAAGTCCCGAAGTTTTGCCACTTTAGCAATACAAATCACCAAATGTATGAAGTACAATTTTGCCAGCTTGCCCAAATTGGAAATAAAAATTGTTGGAATCAACACGCTGCTTTCTATAGACAAGATTAGAAAACACATCACTGTTACACTGCAGGTCAATGCTAATATAACAGGAGGCACAATAGAAGTTTAAGTAAATCATGATTTTTGTTTTAGAGGGGCAAAATGATTATTAATTATCTTATTGGGGACAAATTATTTTTTGAATAAATTAGTGGGCCAAATTTCATTAATTATTATATGTAAGGGAATATATTTTTAATTTTATTATATTTTAGTGGTTTATTATTTCATTACCAGTGGAGCAATAATTACAATTGTATGATATGGCAATATTTAACATTTCCAGATGGGGACACCATTTAAAGTACATAGTTGGGGCACTACAAGTGGCAACATGCACATGAGCACAAGTGATTTGCAGCGATTTTAAATCGTTGAAAAAAATCACAGCTTGATACATTTACCCCCTGGAGTTTTACTACATGCTTAATATCTACAATCTAACCATAAGTGAAATTGCAAAGAGGACAAGTGATGCTGTAGAAGAAAAATCATTTGTATTTCTTAAAGTTTGCACAAGATATGGGGATAGATTCTGAAGGACTTCCAAATTTAAAAAGATTGCCTGTTATTTTGTCACATATAATGTGTTAGATTGTGTTATTGGGTTGTTTAGACACATTTGGGCCTGATTCATTGAGGAAAGTAAGGCAAAAAATGAACAAGTTTTCTCCTGGACAAAACCAAGTTACAAGGCGAGGGGTGCATATTAGTTTATTATTTTGCACATAAGTTAAATACTTTTCATGTAATACACAAATACTTTATAGGTTTATTCTTACACTGAAATTTAAAGTTGATCTAGGACATGCCCTTCCCCAACTATTAAATTTAGCTCCCCCTCCAATGCAATATGGTTTTGCCAAGGTGCAGGGTTACTCACTTTTTTTGCTTTACTTTCCTTAATGAATCAGGCCCATTTATGTTTAACTGGAAGAGTGCTATATAGGGTTCTTCATTTTTGCAATATTCAGTTATGGTACTGTCACTTTTGGGATTTGGAACCACAAAGACTGCTTGATTTGAGATCTCATGAACATGAATAGAGAAGGCCACAGCACAGCATTTAGGAAATATTACAGACACGGGCTATTTTTTCTTTTTCACTGGTGCATATCAATGACATCTACTGTATATGTCTCATAACTGCCAAGGATTTCCTGGTAACACTACACTAGGGGCCTCGTGAGTGTAAGTGCATTAGTACAAGGTAAAAATGTGCTTTGATGCACTGGGCATGCACCAAAACTTGCACCCATAGTTAGTTTATCCCCTTGAGAGGGGGATAAAGAGGGTATGTATGTGTACATTAAATATGCCCCTCAGAGATGCATCTTTGTTAGAGTTAATAGTATCTTAAGTATCAGTAAGGTCAACAGCATTTCTGCCATTCACAAGCGATTTCCCACACTGGCCTCCTGAGCAGTTACGGACCCTTCCAGTCAACTAAAGACATGGTCATTCCGTGTCAGATGCTTCTACAGAGAAGTTTATTGCGGTGTATTGTCATTACTTTACTTTATTTCCTCTGGTTTATAAAGTGGAAGCTGCTCAATCAATTTATAGGTTCACAGCAGGTGCTTGAAAGGGTGGGGTTATCCAGAAGGGAACAAATACAGAGAAAAATCCCCCAGCACACTGCTATAACCAGCAAAGGAGCTGCTATTTTATACTTGTGCATAAAAATGCAGAAATCTCAGTTGCACACATTTGCAAATATATGGTAAGCCACCAACCCCGTCAAGTTTTTCATTAGTGTCATGCTCACTGCTGGAAATAGAGCCAGGACAGTTGTTCCCCATGTTTGTTGCTACTGCTGCTGCTTACAGGGAAAATCACCAAACCAGGAGTTAAGAAAGTACCAGCAATGACAGTTAAATTCATTGTGTCCAGTGGAATTCAGTAGATATTCTAAACAACCTTGTCCTTGGTGTAATGACACTCCTTGGCACCACCACAATAATTTCCCACTGCCTTCACAAAATATATGTGTTTTATTTGTGGAAAGATAATTATATTGGAAGTTAAGCACAGAGCAGAGCCGTCCACATGCTACAAATAACAGTCAGTCTAACATTAGCTACCAGTATCATTGATAAACACCCGCTGTATTCACCAGCAACACCATCTTTATCCTAATCATTATTATCAAGTCCAGCAGCAAAGTTACAATTGCAAAGAGACTACTCGAACACTATTGTCATCATCATCATGAACGTTTATTTTATATAGTGCCAGCAAATTGCGTAGTTCTTTACAATTGGGAACAAACATAATAATAAACCAATACTGGGTAATGCAGACAGACATAGAGGTAAAAAGGCAATCATGTTTTCACAAAAACAATTCTTGAGCACTATGACTTCTGTTGCTGAGCCCCTGTTACAGAGGGAAACCACTAAAAAGTTGTAACAAATTATAAACAACAATTGACTGTAATAAAAATATTTTGCTAGAGAACCCAAGTATAACAGTTAGCATCCTACAGTGGATCACTACAGCCATGGCTGCTATGTTGGATATACACTTAATGGGCCTGAGTTATTAAAGAGAGCAAAGCAAAAAAAAAGAAGTAAAGTTGCTCCTGGACAAAACCATGTTACAATGCAAGGGGTACAAATTAGTTTATTATTTTGCACATAAGGTAAATACTGGCTGTTTTAGCACACAAATACTTGATAGCTTTATTTTAACACTGAAATTTAAAGTTGATCTCGGACAAGCCCTATCCCAACTATAAATCTGTCCTACATTTTAAACCTACCTCACCCTTCAACATGGTTTTGCTCAGGTGCAAAGTTGCTCCTTTTTTATGCTTTGCTCTCCTTAATGGCTCAGGCCCATTGTGAACAATCTAAAAACAAATGTGACTGCACTAATAATCTTCAGTTAATATTTACAATATAAATTAGTCACATTCCATTTTACAATTACTGATGTAAACATTTATTCAAATGAAAGCACAATAAAAACACACAAATAAGAGTACAAGGATTATAATCCCTGGAAGTTGATATGTGATCTGTATATAACAGTCAGTTGCTGCTTTAGTCAGTTCCTAATGGATCCTCCTTAATAAAAGGGGGGTGGGGTGGTCATCCAAGATTTGGATGACTTCCTCAAGGAAGTGAAATGCCAAATATCTGATCCTATATTTTATAAAATATTGCCTTCAGACCCAACTGCAATATTTCAAATGGATTATTAAATACAGCAATGGATAATGAAATTATATCCAAGGAAATTAAAGACTTTCTGTATCCACTATATCCCATTGTTCCTACCTATTATCATCTCCCGAAAATCCACAAAACACTAATAAATCCTCCAGGCCGCCCCATCATCTCTGGGGTGGGGTCTTTAACATCCAATCTCTTGCATATGTGAACTCTTTTTTGCAACCTCTTGCACATCTCTTCAATTCTTTTTACGTGATACTACTCACTTTTTAAGTCTAATTAGGCAACTAGAATTGGATCTAAGTTTTATTTTTATTGCATGCAACGCTCAGTCGCTCTATACAAACATTCCTTATGATTTTGGTCTTAAGGCAGATGAATACTTCTTAGATCGTCAAGATTCATTAACATATGAACATAAATAGTTCATTCTGTCTTCTATATCATTCATATTATCTCATAATTATTTACTATTTAATAAACAAATTTACCTGCAGATCTGTGGTACAGCTATGGGGACCAGTTTTGCCCCGAGCTTCACCAACTTATATATGGGCCTCTTTGAAGAGGAATTCATATGTGGTGGTGAGTTTGCAGTGAACCTTGTCCTCTACATGAGATACATTGATGTCCTCTTTTTTGTGTAAAAGGGGGATCAACAGCTATTGAGTTTATTGCATATCTAAATCGAAATAATCCTACCTTTGTTGGTCATTCCATCTCATTAATTATTGATTTTCTTGACATCACTCTAAGTATTATAAATAATCACATTGAGTCATCTACATTTCCGAAGGACGTTGATTCCAATAATTATATTCATTATCACAGCAATCATCAAAAGAATTGGCTTAATCTGTTGTTAATTGTTAATCTGTTGAAGAAGCGCTGGATTGTCATAGAAAAATGGTTGACCTCCTTTGAACACACCTCGAGATTTCTTGTTTCTAATTGACATTGTCCGTGTCTTACAAGTTGGCAAGTAACACATACCATGTTTTGCACACATGATAATCTTATAGGCTGGAATTTTCTCAAAAATGAAAGGTCTGTGCAGGAGATTAGCTGTGGCCCATAAAAATTTGTGCCCATTTTCAGCATTCGGCAACTGCATGTAGGACACCACAATAGCTGCAACACACATATAATCTGCCATGCCACCAACTACACATATAATCTGCCATGCCACCAACTACTCATATAATCTGCCATGCCACCAACTACACATATAATCTGCCATGCCACCAACTACACATATAATCTGCCATGCCACCAACTACACATATAATCTGCCACGCCACCAACTGATTCAAGTAATTGTAACAAGTTGAAATTCAACTCTATACATGCTTAAGCAACATGAAAACCAGAAAGAAGCCATCAAAAGCGATCTTTGAAATGTAACAAGTGTAGTGAGTTCAGACACTGACTGTCTCAGTCAAGTCATTCATTAAACTAGTATACAAGCAGCTGGAAAAGATTAAGGAGTCTATGAAAACAAGAGATTCTTCTTAGTATCTTGACCTTATAGATCTAGTTCTTTATTCGCTTGGCCCGGACCCAAGGATTTGTAGCATATTGAAATCTGTTGTTTCCAATAGATATAGTCATATGGAAATGTAAACAGCTCCTCAAGAACAAGTTGTAAGTTGAAGTGGCACATTAAACTGATGCCCCTTCAGCTTCTTCTGCTGCTTCAGCCCAAAAGAAACTAAAAAAGTGTCCATTTTTGCAGATGACACTAAACTTTGTAAGGTAATAAAATCAGAGCAAGATGTAGCTTCTCTACAGAGGGACTTGAATAAACTGGAGGCTTGGGCTGCCAAATGGAAGATGAAGTGTAACATAGATAAATGTAAGGTTAAGCATTTAGGAATCAAAAACAAGCACGCAATCGATAAATTAAATGGGATAAATTTAGGGGAATTTAGGAAGGATTTGGGAGAGCTAGTAGACAGTAGACTAAGCAATAGTGCTCAATGTCAAGCAGCAGCTGCAAGGACCAATAAAGTATTGGCATGCATCTATTCACAGGGTCATAGATACAAGGGAAGACAATGTAATGTTGCCACTATAAAAATTGTTGCTAAGACCTCGTCTTGAATACTGGGTACAATTCTGGACACTCCATTTTGGAACTCAAAAGGGTTCAGAGAAGGGCAACAAAATTGATAAAGGGTATGGAGTCATTATGTTATGATAAAAGTTTAGCCAGTTTAACTATGTTTACTTTAGAAAAAAGATCTATCTAAAACATATCACCTCTTTTTTTTAGAAAGAAGAGGGGATATGATTACTATATACTAATAAAGTAAGAGTCAATACAGAGAACTTTTATGGGAACTTTTTACCCCAAGGACTGTGCGCAGTACACGCCAAGGTCAGAGGAGAGGAAGTTTCACAACTAGCTTAGGAAGTGAATCTTTACAGTAAGGGCAGTCAAGATATGGAATTCATTGCCAGGGAAGGTTGTGATGGCAGATATGTTTAAGAAAGGATTAGACAAATTTGTAGTGGAAAAGGGTATCCGGGGTTACGACTGTTAATTAAAATGAAGGATAGTAGTGGATCCAGAGAGAAATAGGACTGCAATATTGGGTCAGGAGCGATTTTTTTTTCCCCGATTTAAACAGATTGGCAATTGCTTTATCAGGATCAATTTCAAATATAAAAGAGCGATCACAGGAGATCCAAAAAGGTTGAACTTGATGGACTGGTGTTGTTTTTTAACCTCATGAACTATGTTACTATGATACTATGTAAAATATTGTAGGAAGAATATTCACACTGATGATGCATCACCACAGCACAAACATATCAAAGATTAATATGATGTCTGGTAAGCTTAAAAGAGTTGACTAAGTATCTTGCTGCCTCTACAACATTTCAAATTGAAACACACGCTCAGGCTCCAATGCTGAAGAAAAAAATGGTATTCTTCAAAATGAATTATGACTTGTTAGATGAATACCATTGCTAACAAATTCTAAGAGAATTGTAAGAGCCTTTGCATCCTTTATCATCATCATAATCACCATTTATTTATATAGCGCCACTGATTCCACAGCGCTGCACAGAGAACTCATTCACATCAGTCCCTGCTCTATTGGAGCTTACAGTCTAAATTCCCTAACATACAGACAGAGTAAGAGACAGAGTGACTAGGGTCAATTTTAATAGCAGCCAATTAACCTACCAGCATGTTTTTGGAGTGTGGGAGGAAACCGGAGCACCCGGAGGAAACCCACACAAATACGGGGAGAACATACAAACCCCACACAGATAAGGCCATGGTCGGGAATTGAACTCATGACCCAGTGCTATGAGGCAGAAGTGCTAACCACTTAGCCACTGTGTTGCCCTATTATTGAACTTTCCTCTTACCGTGTAGTTGGGGCTGCTATCTACATCTGTTATATTTATGTCTAATGTCATCTCCTTACACTGCTAAGAATTACTGAGCTTTCCTGATCTGTATCTTTTATCAGCTGGGGCTGATCTTTTCGTCTGTTTCATCTTATATCATTATTATTATTATTATTATTATTATTAAATTCTGGGCTTTGTCCACCTGTATCTTTTTCTTTAATTGACATCCTACGAGTTGCTCTTTTCATCAGTTTCATTTACATCCAATGATATAATTGTCACTAGCCGCCGTGCTAGCGACGTTGGCTCGCTTACCACTCCTCCCGGCAGCGTCCCGGTTGTTGCTCTGGCAGCCAGGACATCACATCCAGCCTCAGCACCCGACCGTTGCCAGAGCAACCAGGTTGCTCTTTTTGCTGCCACCACATCCCGGCAAGCAGGTTGACAGCCATGCGCGCTTGCAGTAAGATCTAATTAATTAGCAGCCCCCTGAGATGGATTTTGCAAGCTGGTGCTCTGTGTTCTGATTTACCCCCTTTCTGTATTTAAGGCATGGAACCTCCCTGCCGGTTGTAGCGTTTTGTGCCACACATTAGCTGACCTGCTCCAGTTTCCTGTGGACTGTGCCCAAATTCTGATTGACTCCTGTTGTGACCCCTGGCTTATTTCTAAACCCTGCCTATATTCTGATTGCCCCTGACCTTTGGCTTTGTCTTTGGATTCTCCTTGCCTGCAACTTGCCCTGACCTTGGCCTGTTCCTGGTATCTGTCTGCTGTGTTCAAGTTATTTGCTTCCTACCTCTGCGCTAAAATATCTGCACATAAACTTCTACTATGCTTAAGTTAAGACCTAGGGGTATCCAACTACCTGTGAGTGTAACTAGCTCTACAGAAATGGCAGCTGCTATCGGTGAAGACCTCTTACCATCTGTCCTAAAAGTTTATGTCAGTAGCCAGTAGCCGTTACAAAATTCTTGTACTTTTAATAAATGCTGGGCCATGTCCATCTGTATTTTTTATTAAACATCCATCCTACAACAGTAACTTGCTGGGGATGCTCTTCCTGTTTTATCTGCATCCAATGCCATCTTGTTTTACTAAAAGAAGAATATATAAAGTATATCTTATAAAACCTATATCTTATTAAACCTGTCTACTTATCTAGGGCTGTTCTGAAGTCTGTATCATATTGGACATTGCCATTTCCTAGTAGCAGAAAGACATAACATTGCCTTAAGGATAGAGATTTGGTCCAAAGGGAAGAGAAAAAAAATACAAGATCAAATTGTTTGATGGAGAGAGCAAGCTCATTTTCCAATGACCTTACACAAATCCATTTATCATTAGGTGTAGGTTACATTTTTAGCCAGCAAGCACACTGCAGATCATAATGTTGCTAATTGTAAGGCGTTCGTTATAAAATAGACTGTAAATGATATAAATGCCAACGTAGGAACAAAAAATATCTCAAAATGACTTGATTTAATGAGGTTTCTCGCCATTTATCATTGAATGTACATTTTTGGGTGAAATCCAAAAAACAGAGCACCAGCCTGGTTTTGCTAAAGCTAAAATCAACATTTACTATAGACAGTACTACACCCCAGGTGGATTGAATCGTATTTTGAGTATTTGAGTACTGAGTACCTAAAATCATAATAGTCCCAGTTTACAAATAATCAGTGATACAGTCGATCATAAAACAAATAAAAAACATTTTTCATCACCTAAGTCTCATAACTAAAAATGACAAAAATAAAATCAAAACGCCATAAGAATGAACCCAACACAAATGTCTTCTGTATAAAACCAAAAAATAAAATTGCTGGAAAACTCATATAATATAATCTTACTCCTTAAACCAGATGGACAAAGTATGATGCTATAAACGCACATTATTTGAGAGATGTTTATTTTTTGGCATAGTCAAAATTATATGTTGATTTTTTTAATGTGTATGTTTTTAGAGTGCTTGTTATATTGATTTATAATAAATAAGTTACTTTGTATTTGAATCACAGACAAGTTTTCCATGGCATTAAATATTAAACATGTTTGCATATATTTATTGATTTTTTTCTAGTACTATGACGCCCCTATTTATTTTGCTTTTGTGACTTTTATACTTAGGGGTTGCCATTCCCTATATAGGGAGCGACATTGAACTGGAATCCAAGAGTCGCAATATATTGAATGTGAGCTTATAAAATATGAGTGCTTAAGAGATTGTTGTGTTTCTTATATTATATGCTAAACGGGCCTGTACTCTTAGCCTGGGCTGGTTGCAGTTACTGTTTGGGAATGTATAGCGTGGTTTTACCCCACAAAAGCCACAACCAGGACCAAGCTAAGACAGGCTGAAAACGCTGCAGCGTGGGGGCCCCCTGTCATAATGTAACACAGCACCAGTCTGTTCAGCATTCGGCTGCATTACCTAGGGAAACTGGGCCTGCAAAATAAAAGCAGCCTTTCCCCACAGGAAAAAACAGCCTCATGCTGAAAGCACTGGTGCTCCTCCTGACACGTGTGGCTGTTGGTGTAATAGTGCTAAATATTAAAAAAAATATTACTTTTGGATGTGGTATTACTGTTCCCAGCAAGTCCTGGCAACCATAAACTGGCTGGTATGCTGGCAACAGTAGAAAGAAAAGTGCTAGCATACTCATGGCTGCCAAGGCTTACTTGTGCTTGCAGAAGTTCACTGGGACCTCTAACACCACATAAAATACACACTGTGAAATAAATCTTAATTAAATAATAACTCCCTCAATCCCTCATTCACAAATTTACAAACTGACTTTTTAAAAAAAATTAAAAAATTGCAACAATCTGAGAGTCTGTAAGGGCCTTGGGATCTGCTTGAATTGACACTACCCACCAAATGGTACGGAGACTAACAGAGAGGGAGGTCTTCCCCTGCAAGGAGGTATGGACTTTACGGCTCACAAACCGCATGTAGTGGTCCTCAGGTGGATGACAAGTGAAACCTTGTGGAGAACACAGAAGCTAGGGCCCGGAGACGGAATGTCTGCCGGTAGAGGTAGCAGGAAGATATGTCAGGAACACCTGAAGGCGAGATTGTCAGCGGACAGACGATGTACTGATGTCCAAGGGAAGCCCTGGAAAAGGTCACTTGAAGGAGGAACAGTCTGTGGCAGAAGGGAAACCAGGAGTCCAAGTATGCCACTAAGTCAGTAAGTAGGATCTAGGCACCAAGGTGCAATAGTCTGCGAAGAAATGATGCACTAAGGTCCTGGTGAGCTAGGGGTCAGGATCACTAGGTGGTGCAGCTATCTACAGGTGGAAAGAGAGCGGAATCCTGGAATACAGGTAGGTATTAGTCTGGAGTAGTCTGGAGTTGAGAGGGTCTGCAGGAGAAAGGTACACTGAGGTCTTGGAGAGCTAGGAAGCCCCGGTGAGAATCGACCAAAGATGCGGGAGGAAAAGATACAGCAGTCCAGGTTTTCCAGTATGATATGTCAGAAGCGCATGGGGGTGTAATGATCTGCGGAGGAGTGTTGCTCTGAGGTCTTGAAGAGCTGAGGAGCCCTGGGTCAGAATCACTGGAAGGTGCAATGGTCTGCAGGTGATGGTACCGGAGTCCTGGATGGCAGGCAGGTGATGAAAGGGTGGCTGGATTTGTGGCAGACCGAGGATCAGGAGTACTGAATGGTGCCGGACCTAGCCCAAATGAAGGTAGTCAGTAGCAGGATAAATACAGAAGCCAGTGGAAAACACGTCCTAATAGGTAGGGAGTCCTGAAGAACTGGCAGCAGGGAGATGCAGGAGGTGCTTTAAAAAGGATGAGGCCGGCAGGCAATCAGCCAATAAAAAGAATGAAGAAAGGTTTCAAAAGCCGGGTTCACGCATGCGTAGAATCACCATCGCCCACCAGAGAGGGACGCAGCACCAATAGAGGAGAGGAAAGCGGCTGCAGAGGGACAGATAGGACCGCCAGACTCTTGACCTAGTGGTTAGCGGGTCCAGGGTGTGACAAAAATACATTGACGACTTGCTGCTTGCGGAGGTTCGTTGATACAATGTGTGAATGTATGCTGGATGTTCTGGAACCAGTTCTGCCACACGCAAAAGGGCTTTTTTTTGACTATTTAACACTACTACCCCAACACCCACAGCCCATTGGTGTTGGGAGGAGCCCAAGTGCTTTCAGCATTAATTTGGTTTCCTGGTGGGGGCCACATTTTTTTGCAGGCACAATTACCCTAGGGTATTCAGCCCTGTGATGGAAAGGCTGGGGCTGTCTCATGACAGCAGGTTTCCCTATTATAGTGTGATCAGACTAACCTGTCATAGCCTTGTGCTTTTGCTGGGGGGAAGGGGGCATTGTTCATCCCACCAAAATTGCCACACATATCCCAGGCTATTAGCGGTAGTGCTTCTAGAATGTTTTTTTTTCTGGGGGGGTTGTTTATTTATTTAGTTGTTTTTTAAAACCTTATTTTAAACATTGCAAAGGTTCAGGATGCAGCACAGATCTTTCATCCAGGGTTTGAGGACCCACAACAGATACACCTCCTGGTGGGCCTATCTGCAGCTGCTCCAACCTATAATAACTTTGCATTTACATGAAAACACCTTTATTGTACTCTATGACTACACTTGTATGCCTCTTACTTCCCCTGTTCTGCGTTTTCAAGTGTAAGGAGGTGTACGACAGGAAAATACATAAATTGTAATAAAGACACAGGTTTTTTGCATACTACAAAAATGCACACTTTATGCTAAAAAAAAAAATTGAGCTTTTGTTCAACACAAAGTAAGCCTCCAGGTCTACTGGCAAAGGGGATTGTAATTCAGAGACTACTAATTGAACAGTAGGAAAAAGCTTTACATTCTCAAGACAGGTAAATTAAACTCCAGGAGAGGATTTATCCAGATTTCCGTCTATAGAGGGAAAATGTTGCTGAAGTCCCAGAAGACCAAGAAGCACAAGACATCAGGTTGGCAAAACATCTATGTGCAAGACGAGAGTTTTAATCTGAATGGATCCTCATGGGGTGATACTTTTGTTACTGGCAGTATTGAGCAAAAGTTTCTCCAAGTGCACAAAAGGTATTTTAAGTTAGGTAACAAGAGCATGCTCAGTGAAATTACTCACAGCCCCAGAATCCAGGAAGGCAGAATTAGCAAAGGATAAATCATAGATGATAAATTTGGTCTTATATGGTTAATTTAGAAGATTCTTTACTGTTCGGACAGGTTTGAATTTGACGTCACAAGGCCTCTCCAGTACGACCTAGACTTTGGTGTTTCCCAGCAAAGTGTCTCATGGTGCTCAGTACAGACTCAGAACAAATGTGCAACTATAGGAATACTCTTATTCAGAAAGTCAAAATCATCCAAACTGCATGGGTTTCTCATAAGATGAGACCAATATTTTTTTAGACAAATACAACACAATCTCTAAAAAACAATTTTCTATTGTATTACAAAACAAGAGATAGGAAATATCATTGAACTTGACTATGAGTGTAACAAGCTGGAACAAGAGGAGTGAGTGTGGCTTAGAGTGGATATTGGGACAGCTGTGAGGGTGTATTAATGTGAATAGTATTATCATATTATCAGCCATAAGGTAAGCCTTAAAAAAGAGATGGGTTTTTTGAGAACGTGTAAAGAATTGAAGGCCGTGGGAAAGTCTGATTGGACGTGGTAGGGAATTCCATAAGTGGGGAGCAGCACAGGAGAAGTCTTGTAAGTGGGAGTGAGAGGTGGTTACCAGACGAGACAAGTGCAGGTCAGAGGTAGATCTAAGAAGGCAGGAGGTATTTTGATGAGATTTGAGATGTAGGAAGGGGTGTTGTTGTTTAGGGCTTTGTAGGTAAGGGTGAGTAAATTGAATTGGATACTGAATGTAATCTGAATATCATTTTCTCTTAGTGCATTATTAGTGTACAAATGCTCTACACTGCATCTACACATACATATATGCTACATAGCCTGTGACTGACTATAAAAGACTACACAAGCATCTTAGTGCATTTAGTCTTTCATATTATAGCCGTCATATGCAAGCCTTTAAAGTGTGTTGAGATAACAATAGTTAGGAGTTGGCTGACTGCTCTGGCTGTTTTGACTTGATTTAGTGGTTTAACAGGTACACAATTACTCTAAAATCACATATGATACAGCCATTCTTTTTCTTATTTCACTGGTTTTATTCATAAATAGGTACATCATAACTTGACAGGTTCATTGAGGGTAAAATCCAATTCTCTAGCTCATCTAATTCAGTTCATTTAAAATTATTAGGACTTATCTAGACAAGAATGCTCTTGCGATATGTTAACGATAGAACACAATGCAATAAGGTGGCAGGAGAAATAGTGATGCTGTAAGGAAACAAATGATATATGCAACACGGATTTTAGCACCAGAAAATGATTTTCATTGTCTGTTTGGAAAGCAACAAGAGAAAACTGCTGTCTGGACAAGACCTAACTCAGAGAAATTCTTCACCTCTTTTTCAAAAAGTGAAACATAGACTGATATGGTTTATAATATGTGGAAATTGGTACAAGCCACGGTGGGGCCTCAAACCACCGCGACTCACTGTCCTTGACGAACGGGACATCACTTGTGGTTCTCAGCCCGGCCATGGTTAAGGCAACGGTCGGGACGCTTTTGGTAGTCAGACGCCAAGTCCTGGCATTAAGAGCAGCCAGGCGCGTACGCAACCTGTTTCATTAATCTTATTACAGCCTCCTGGGCTGATTAATTACTTCTGTGTCTCCCACGTTTTCATTGGTCCATCTATGTTTATAAGGCAGGGAGGGCTTAGCCTCCCTGTCGGTTATAGTGTCCAGCTCCTGTTACCTTGCCTGCTCCTGTTGTTTGCCGAAAACTTTGAAATGATCCTATGTGCACGACCCTCTGCTGGTTTCCAGGATGTTGGATTGTTTGCTTGACATAAACATTTGAAATTCCATTTACAATTGCATGGGATTGAGGAGTCAAGCCCCTGCCCAAGTAATTTTAGGCCGCCTTCAGCGCTTCAGATCAGCAATTGCCAGTATGACATCAGAAAAGAACATTTAAGGCCAAGCCTCATCAACATTCGGGGCCACACATTCGTACATCAAGATGGCGTTCACTCACTTTCATGAGTTAATTCATCACTTCTCCTACTGCCTTCATTGTAAAGCTATTAAATTCCATTCACTTAAATTCTCAATACATTTTTCATACCGCCACTTCTAAATTTGTACTTCGACCACTGGGCATGCATTTATAAATGTGCACTACCTATATCCACAAATCACTAAAAGCAAATGAAAATGGAAGCATATGGATGAGCAACTACAGGGTGATTCAAAAGTCGCTGTACACCCTTTTATTTCAAAAACTCTACAGGAATTGGGCCGATTGGCCGATTTCAAGATGGCGCCCATGTTTGGTACATACCATAAAAGATAGACCACGTCACCCATACCTTACTGGAGTATTCAGGTTTCCCAATTTCCTGTAGTGTTTTGAAATAAAATGGTGTACTGCGACTTTTGAATCACCCTGTACATAAAAGCCACTGTAATTGTGTAAATGTAGATGCACTGGGCCACCTAAGATTTATGGCTAGTAAATAGGCAGACAATGTGAAAAAAAAAAAAAATAACATAATTATGAATTCATCAGTAGAAAATAGTAATAGTAATAGAGTATAAAATTGTATGCGTGCATTCACAGCCATCTCCATTGTTTACCAAACACAGCTTCGGTTTATCACACAGTTTATCTGACCTGCTACCTTGAAAACATTAAACACATGAAATTCCATTGGCTGACATGCTCTTAGGTTGAGCCCTCATTATATTCCAGTAAGGAGAAGTCAATCTCCTGAGTCTTGGCTTCTTATTTCACAAGGGCCTGAACTTGAGGACCTGCTACTTGTCACTGCAGAGACGTTGCCTCACCTGTATTACCTGTTCTGCCCCTATTCCACAAAACCTGCATGTGTGTGTGAGCTATCACATAAAATCAACAAAAAAAGCAAAAGCTAAGCAGAAAAGTAAATAAAAGTGAGGAAAAGGGTGTGCTAGTGCAATGAATAAATATCCTGTGAGAGCCACCAATTAGAGACTTGATTAGTTGTCTCTCTTTACAGAGGTATCAGTTACTTGCTGATAGAGCATTGATTTACCTCACTGACTTGCTTGACGTGCTATTGTTCCCAGATAAAGGTCATTTCAAGCATGCATAATGACTCCTGTCATCAAATACATCGCTTTTAAAGCTTAGAACCACCTTGTCAGAATAAAATAACTAGCTGTCTAGTTTTTAAACTAAGCGTATGATTTTTTGATTTGCACATATATGGAGAGAAAAATGTTACGTTATTTACCTCCATTGACCTTGTAATGGGTGTCTGACAACCAAATTACTGTCAATCGCGCGTTTACTCGCTAAGTAAATATAAAGACGCAGCAAATGTACAGTGTAGTCTACAACCTGTCTTTTTACTTTGCATAAACTGATGATGATGAGGAAGAACATTTTATATCTTATAGGGAACAATTCTCATCTTAGTTCCAATTTTGTAAATAATTGTCCCATTACCAGAATATGGCTAATGCTAGTCACACAAGAGCCTCTACTGCCAGCTGGCCTGACGCAGAGCATAAAGATTGTTTTACAATTTTGCCATATAGCTGGCTATATAGGACATGTTCATTTATTTGGTGTGCAGCAGAGGACCGCACACAGGCCAAGCAGTTATCTGGCAATCGGATTATCAGGCTTTCTTATAAATCATACATTTTATTTAAACATAATTGTTTTCAGATATGAGTGTTTTGGAGCCAATTACTAAAGTTTTTGTTTACCAGAGTTTGATTGCACTTATTTTCAGAATTAAACCAGTATTTGTATGGTTTTTATTTTAGACTAATTTAGTCATTTGTATGCCCAATATGGGTTCTACTGCCAAACCATGTATGGCAAATTATTATTATTATTATTATTATTATTATTATTATTAAAAGCCTGGTGTAAGTGCTTTCTTTACTCTAGTGCACCAAAACATGCATAAAAACACAAAACAGCGCTCTGGGGTGCGGAAGAGGAAGAGTCCAATAAGCACTGACCCCCTGGAATCAAACGGTCCGTCAGGGGTCAAGTGTCTTCAGGCAGCAAGACTAGGGGAGTCCCTTTTGCGTTTGGGTCTGTCAAGGCTTTATCCAGGGCATTGAATCTTCTGATCTCAGAGGGTTTAAGAGGGTGAGAAATAATCATGTGGAAAAATACAAAAATAAAAAGTGCAGGTGATAGACAACAAAAAAGCAAACAAATAAATAAATAGTAGCCATGTGGTTAAGGCCCCAGTCTAATGGTTGGGCAAATATAGTAAATCTCCAACTCAGCCAAAGGACCAGGGCAAAGGAGACGGTGCAGCAAAATAAAATGTGGACAAAAGTGCACTGTGCCCTACTCTGACATTGGGGTTTCCCACCCAACAGTGATTTCCAGGGGAACATAGATCCCAAGCTTTCTCAGCTGCCTCAGGCCCTGGCCTGAGGACCAAGAAAGCCTGTCCAAGATCATAGGGCCCTGCCATACCCCCCTAGGACAGTAACTATACTTGTTCTTAACTGCAGCCTTGTATGTCAATGTTTCAGTGACAGATTTCGACAAAGCTTTTAGTTTGCAGCGGGAGAAGTCTTAAACATTTATCGACTGCATTATTCTCATAGCTAATGTCAGCATTATCTATAGCATATTAAAATTGCAGTTGTCAAATAACAATTTCAAAAACCCACCTTTTTCTTAAAGCTTTCCAGTCTCCCACTTAACTTCCTACCTGTTCTTCTGACTCTTCCCCTTCATTCCCCTTTCCCTAGCCTTCACTCCCCTTCATTCCCCTCCCCCTATCCATTCCTCCTTCTCTCCCTCCCTCCCTCCCCTGTGTCTCTCTGTCAGTCTACCCAACCCCTTAGATTGTACGCTCCTTTGAGCAGGGTCTTCTCTCCTCCTGTCTTCTCCACTTTTAACTCTGCTCGCCAGCTTCCCTGCCTTCCTCCTTGAGGACCCTCTTCTCCCGTCCCCTCTCGCTCCCTCCTCTTCCCCCTGGGGAAGAGCCTTCCCATCCGTGCCCTCCCTCCTTCGGGCCGTTGTTGGCAGACGTTCCCCTCTCCCCGCCCCGCTAGCTGTGCATTGAGCTCACTGAGTTACTGTGATTATTGTTTACTGTACTGTGCTGTCTCACCTCGTATTGTAATTTCATTTGTCCCTGTACGGCGCCGCGGACACCTAGTGGCGCCCTATAAATAAAAATTAATAATAATAATAATTTATAGGTCCTTGTGGATTTGCTATTCTTCAGGTCCAATATTACCCTAAAAGTATAACAGCCTTTTTCTCTGGGCTAGACTGGGATAATCCTTGGATGCTCTTTTGACATCTGACATTGAAACCTAGAACTATCATTTTTTCAGAAGCCATTAGACCATACTATAGCTAGGAGTGGCCTTACTCAATGGCCTGAGTTGGATGTGGACACAATACTTAAAACTTTGAGTACGTCTATTAACAGTGCCGGTGCTAGGGTCCTTGGCGCCCTATGTCTTTCTTTAACTTACCTGCATGAAGCTGCTCCTCTCTGCTCTGCCTTCTCCCCTCCACTTACAGACACTGTCGGGCCGTGATGATGACATCATCACGGCCTGTCACTGTCAGTGAGCGGAGGGGAGGAGACAGAGCAGAGAGGAGCAGCTTCATGCAGCTAAGATTCATAGCCCCTTCCCTCCTCTCCTCCCCGTGGATTTCCGTTTTAAATGACCATAGTCATTTTTTTTTAATTTCGAGGCGCCCTGCAGAGCCCGGCGCCCTAGGCAATTGCCTAACCTTGCCTAATGGGAGCACCGGGCCTGTCTATTAAGCTACTTCCCGTGGCGAAATATGTGGAAATATTTCTTAACATTTTCCACACGCGATATCTGTCACCTCACTGTAGACATATAATTGGCCTCTCTGATAATTCTAATTGTCCCAAGTGTGATGCACCTTTCATTGCTTTTGGACTTGTCCTTCCATGCGGTGCTTCTGAATCCGTGAGTGGAGATTTGTAACAACAGAATTGGTTAATTATCTACAGTTTACACCTGAATGGGTAGTTTTTTGCATCTTGCCACAAAATGCTGGGACCTCAAAGGGAGGTAAAAATGTCTAATAGCTGTTACGGTTTGGTAAACTGGATTCTTAGGTCTGCCCAACTTAGCACTACTCCCAGTAAGGCGCGGAGTCTAACGAACGGATGGTTTTCACCAGGGACCACCGCAAGGTGGTTTGGGCTTAGCTGCCTCCCTCCCGCTGGTCGCGGCCCTTACCAGGAGTGTCAGGCCAGACGCTATAGGGGAGATAGTAGAATAAAATGCTGTATGGAGGCAGGAACAGAAGGCCAGAAGCCAATGGAATAAAGGAATCAGATGGAGCATTAGCTCTTAAGCCAGCGGCACAGTAGAGACAGGTAGAGCATGAGCTCTTCAGCCAACAGCACAAAGGGAGACAGAAGAGATATAACCCTTTTAGCCAGTGGCACAATAGAGACAGCTGAAGTATGAGTTCTTTAGCCAGCGGCACAATGGAGATAGGTGGAGCATAAGCTCTGTAGCCAGCGGCACAATGGAGGTAAATGAAGTGTGAGTTCTTTAGCCAGCGGCACAATGGAGACAGGTGGAGCATAAGCTCTTTAGCCAGCGGCACAGTGGAGGTAGATGAAGTGGGAGTTCTTTAGCCAGCGGCACAATGGAGGCAGGTAGAGCGCAAGCTCTTTAGCCAGTGGCACAGTGGAGGTAGATAAAGTGTGAGTTCTTTAGCCAGTGACACAATGGAAACAAGTGCAGTGTGAATGGTTCAGCCAGCAGTATAGCGAAGACAGGTGCAGCTTGAGTAATTCAGTCAGTCAACGGAGACAGATAGGCGATGAGGATCCAAGGTAGAATACACAGGAGACAAGACGGTAAGTCTAATCAGGCAGGTAACTTGATCAACAGGCACTGAGGAGAAGAGGGAAGTGTCACTGGAGACAGGAGCGATATCACTGGAGACTGGAGAGTGACAAGAACACTGCTACCCCTGTTTCTGTGTGAGCAATGGCACTGAGCAATTGCACTGGAGACTGGAGAGTGACAAGAACACTGCTACCCATGTTTCTTTGTGAGCAATGGCGCTGGATCTCCTGGGGAGGGAGATATTCATGGAATCCAAAACCCGCAAAATCCAACAACGCAATGATGACGTTTTTCCTCGATTCAGATCCAAGGAAGCAGGAAAGTACCGAGCCAGCTCGGCTCGGTACTCGGATTGGCACTGTTCAGGTGGGTTCGGTTTTCAGAAAACCGAGCCTAAACATCTCTAATAGCATTAAAGTACAACATATAGAGATATAGGTTTTGAAATGAAATATTATCCTTAACTTGACTCTACTGTTGTATTGGTTACTGTAATTGACATTTGAACATCTTCAATTAAAACAATATAATTAATAAAAAAATGCAATAAAAGTCTAAAGGCAGACAATCAAATTAATAAATGGCACTATTATTATTATCTTTTATTTATAAGATGCCACAAAAGGTCCGCAGTGCCGTACATATACAGTAGTACACAATAAACTGACAGCAACAATCCATAGCACATAATACGTAAAAAAACTAAATAATACAAAGACCAGACATACTGATTAAGTAAACTACACACAGATAACTTAGTAATGCAGATCAAGGGATGTAAGAAATAACAGATTGAAAATAGTATAAAAAAGATTTTTTCACAATTGGTCCAAATTTGTTCCTGGACAAACCATGTGGCAAATGCATTTAATTTATTTTATTTTATTGCATGCAGGGAAAATACTGGCTGCTTTTGTATGCAGCGCATAAATTATGAACAGATTTATTTTTACACTGCAATTTGAAATTCAGTTAGGACACGCACCCACCCAACTCTAAATATGTCCGTACATAATACATTTTCCCCCCTGCACTGCAACATAGTTTTGCTAAGGTGCAAATTTGCTCTGTTTTTACTTTGCTCATTACTCTAAATGAAGCCCACTGGGTTAACACTGACGTATATAAGTAATACTGTCATTTGTTTCTCATTTTTCAAGCACCAGAAAAGTTTAAATGTTTCCTACCTTTAATTATGGCCTAATGCATTCAAGCAACGTTTTGTTTCACTATTGTGTCAGTGTGTTAAAGCAAAATAGTGTTGCACATAGAGGCAGCTTTTTCCCATGTGTCCGCAGTAAACATTAGTTTTGCACATCTCCCAACTATCCGGAAATCAGGGAAAAGTTCTGACTTGTGGGACAGATAGCTGGGCAATGCTCAAATTGGAACTGTCTCGTCTAAGTCAGGACAGTTGGGAGAAGTGGAGGTACTCACACTCAGACACTTTGCACACACACCCCAGGCACCGCACACCTTGCACAAAAACCCACACTGTGCACAACAGAGGGGGAGCTAGCGAGCTGTTGGCCCCGGTGCAGGGAGGCAGGCATGAGGAAACTGGGGCACCCGACCCTCTCATCTGCCATGCAGCAGGCCCCATTATCTCCATGGGCCCTGGTGCAGGGAGGCGTGGATAGGGGAACTGGGGCTCCAACCCTCTGCATCTGCCATACAGCGGACCCCATTATCTTCATGGGCCCTGGTGCAGGGAGACGGGGATGAGGAAACTGGGGCCCCCGACCATCTGCATCTGTCATGCAGAGGTGCCCCCTAATTATCTCAATGGGCCCTGATGCAGGGAGGCAGGACCCCATTATCTCCATGGGCCCCGGTGTACAGCACCTTCCGCACCAATGGTAGTTCTGCCACTGGTGCACAGACAAGATGCTTTGCCCCCCCATCCCTTCACCTGCTGAACCATAACTAGACACTTCTTGCCGACTGGTTACTTTAGTAATTTTGCCCTTGTCTTGGGCCTACTATCATTGAGTAGTCCAAAACCGCTATGTAACCTATTAGTGCAACTTCTTCCATAGGAGCACACTGCTACAGCTGGTCTCAGCTCACACTGTTGCTTTGCCCTATTCGCTGAGACCAGACCCAAACTGTTGAATAAATTAGAAGCACCACCCATCTCAACCCATGTGGCACAGTCCACTAAACAGTGTTCAGCCTGATGAATGTTGCATAACAATTTGACTGGTTTGTGCAATATTCTTACAAAATGTAATATAACTTACTGCTCCTAGTTGTTGGTGATCAGTAACAGCTGCCCAAGTCTCTGCTACGAAACAGTCAGCAATGCTAAACACAATCCATCAAACATAAAAGAAATGGTTCCACTCTAACTATAAAAAGGTAATACTGCTTCACGCATAATCTACTACAAATAATTCACTGACATGATGAAGTAATTTTTCCAGTGGAAAAAAAAGCATTTGCCTGAATGCCAAGGTGACACTTTATGGGTTATGTTTAGCATCTGTGTGAAAGTACTTATCAACATTAAACATTGCATGTGAAGTAAGCATAAATACAAACATTAAATGTGTGTAAGACGTGTAGACCAGTAGTAGAATTAATACAGGAATATCACACATCTAATTTAACTTGGTTTAGTTCCTAATTAATCCTTACCATTTGATGGGACATGTATATAATAAAGCTTTTATTACTAATATTCCATATTAAATCTAACTACAAGCCATCACCTTCATCTCTATACACCTGGAGTGACTGGTAGAAATGATTCTGATTTATTTGAACATCACCAACCTGACTCACTGCAACCTGATTTACACGCACAAAACTACACTGAGATAGCTCTTGCTGAACTGGACAATGATTTGTCGCTGTTAAGTCCAAAGATCAGGTGGTATATTTAAAGCGGCAATCCCCGGACCCCACACCTAAATTCCATTATACAGGCGGGGGGTCAGAGTATTGGCGCTTTAAAACCGTCATTTTCACTCTGCCCATACAAAATGACAGAAATTTACAGTGGACATGAATTTCAAGCGCCGGACAAAGTCCATGTCTGAAATATGGTAAGTAGTTATTTGATTAGTGTAGGGCTTATAAGCATCATTATTTCAAAGTCATTCTGCCTGTGACAGATCACATGATCGCAGGGGGAATGATTCCTCCACCCCTGCGATCGCATCCTGGTGCCTGGCTGTCACGGTGACAGCCAGGCTAAAGACACAGTAGTGGAGACCAGCGGCGGGCCCCCAGGTAAGTATATGTTGCGCTGTTGTACCGGGCCCCCGGGTGAGCCCGGGCCCGGTACAACAGTACCCCCTGTACCCACCTGATGGCGGCCCTGATTATGTCTACACAATTGCATCTGGTTTTATGAGATACATAATTGCTGCATGCACTACTGTTAGCTATTGCAGCTCTCCCTTTTCTAACAGAGCCGTGTGCAGCGGGACATACCTGCCAACAGTCCCTACAGTCAGGACGAGTGTGTCAGAACGGTTGGCAGACTGTCCTGCTCTCTCCTACCTGTTCTTGCTGCTTTCACTACTTGTTGCTGGTGCTCGTGTCGTAACTTCAGTTGCTGCATGTCTGGATCCTGGAATGTTGGGCCCCTGTTTTGAAAAAGGACAGGTACATGATATAGAAATCCCAGCAATGCGTGAACAAAGTAGGCCTCCCTCCCCCAAAGTAGCCCAATATTAAATCAAAAGCACCCACGTTTAATAATTAGGCCTCCCAGCAACCAACTCGGACAGTAAATTAATATCATTCACCTTTAACAAAAAGATCCCTTTCCCCCCAAACAACTCCAATATTAAATTAATAGTATTTACATTTAACAAATAATCCTATTTGATCCCAAACATTAAATAATTAGCATTCACTTGTAAGAAATAGCTCTCCTTCTCCCCAAACGCAACCACACATTCAACTAATAACACCCAAACCACTCCAGCATTAAATGAGTAGTCCCATCATCCCACCCTTAATAGGTCCACCATAGACCCACTATTAAATTAAATATCCCCAACCTTCACCCCACCAATAAATTAAAAGATCCCATTCTCAACCTATTATAAAATTAATATTTCAAATCCCAACCACATCACATAAAATCCCCCCCTACATTGTAAAAGCTGCAATAACAGGTAGGTGAGAGCAGCACAGTTTTAATACATAATATGTCAGGTTTAAAGAGGCGCAGCTTTTGTCCTATTTTGACCACACCCCCAATACTGTGGCCACACCCCATTCATTGCCCAACGGCCCATAGCCCTTTCCCTGCTCATCTATGGAGGGGAGGGCCAAAAACCTACTGTGCCGGGGGCCCCAAAATCCTCTTGGCGGCCCTGACCACGACAACCATATACAGCGCTAGTGGTCATTTACGAACATTGTACGTCAAAGTCTGCGCTAATAGGATGTAACCAAATAGACACATAATCATTTTCTAATTTTCTGTATTCAGGAGGTTAATTGCTGCTTAGTTGATGTTTTAAATCTAAAGCAATGTTAGCACATCGGCCCTAGGATCTCTAAGCTTGCTTGTACCAGGATCTGTTGTTAACTAACCCTCTGCTTACCTCCTCTAACTATCCACATAACATCTATATAATTCTCTATCTCACTCAATGAGAGTGTCTTACGGTTTCTTTACTTTAACCTCTTCATCACTTTGCTACTTTACATTTTTTCAATCAGAACAGTGAACATTACTGTAGCTAAAAATATGTAAGTACCCCTAGAAAATCATTTCAGGAGAGATACAGCTTTCTTTAGATAGAAGGTCCATTATATCATCATCATCACCATTTATTAATATAGCGCCACTAATTCCGCAGAGCTGTACAGAGAACTCACTCACACCAGTCCCTGCCCCATTGGGGCTTACAATCTAAATTCCCTAACACACACACACACACAGACAGACAGACACACAGACTAGGGTCAATTTGGTAGCAGCCAATTAACCTACCAGTATGTTTCTGGAGTGTGGGAGGAAACTGGAGCACCCGGAGGAAACCCACGCAAACATACAAACTCCTCACAGATAAGGCCATAGTCTGGAATTGAACTCATGACCCCAGTGCTGTAAGGCAGAAGTGCTAACCACCAAGCCACCATGCTGACAATTATATATACACCTTCCCTTAATCACTTTTACCAATGTAATGGAATCCCAAAATGTTACAGTAAAATTAACTAATAAGTTGTCCAAAATATAGGAATACCAAATATGTATATTTTATCCAAAGTTTGATGCAGCTATTAATCTAGGTACATGTTTTACTCTGCATCTCATATATTGATTTCTCTTTGCAATGAGCTGTACACAGTGTACACAACACTGACATGGGGATTAGAACAAGTCTCCAGCAATATCCTCAGTACTCCCATTTTTTCCAGATGTAATTATACTTTACCATAAAAAAATAAAGCAAACAAAAACTGTACTAATTAAATCCTTAGCACAACTTTTATTTGGACCAGTACTTTTGCATTAAACAAATTATATGTAATTTATAACAGCACCAAACTAAAAGTGATTTTAAACATCCCAATCGAGTAGTCATAGAGACAATTTTTATTAATTTCCTTTTTTTTTTACTTAATTTATGGGTGTAAATTATTGAATGCAAAATATTGGATAAAAAAAGCATTGTACTTAAACATTTATTGTTAAAGACATTTGCCCCAGAGCTTCACTTTCTTCTTCGAGTTGGATAACACAATTAGAAAGAAAGTTGTGCCCGAAAGCTTGACATTAAAATGAACTATTAGGCTATATAAAATAGCCTATTGTCATATATTACAAAGGTTAATTCTTGTAATAATACAATTGGAATAAGTAGGCTACAAACTAAAGATGCATTCTGTCCGTGACCATTAGGGGGCAGCCCGCTCATTCTGGTAACACAGGCTACAGATTTTGTAACGGGACAAAAAGCGAAGGTAGAAATGATAATGTACAACAGAGTGTAGACTTATTTAATTAAAAAATAAACATCGGAAATAACAGTCAATCACAAACACCTATTGCAAATGCAAATACTTGCCGACATTGGACGCTATCATACGGGAGGTAAGGGTCATCAAAGAATGAAATGTTTGTTATAATGAATTCCAGGTGACTGTACCGATTGTCAGAATGATGAATTGTTAATGACATCTTCTCCTTTTCCCCCTCGAGCCCCACCTCCCTTTCCACCTACCCCACCCACAAACACAGCCCTGCTTGTCACCAACAGGGGCTGACACTCTACAGTCAACACAAAGCAATAAGATAGAACGTTTCCTCTCCTCTGTGTGGGTCAAGGGCAGTTGGTCCTTGCTGGAATCTCTTCAACAGAAATGAGCTTCCAACGTCATTAGTGGGGTCATGTTTAACTTGATCTGACTTCCTAGATAATTCACCTTTGATTCAAGATTATCGCACTACCTTGATCCCATTAGAGTAAGAGTAAAGTCTCCTATTACCTTATGCTGGTAGAATACTTTTAAATACATTGAAAGACATATGACCTATGTACATAAATATATCATTTGATTATCAGTCTTTATTATGTGTGTGTTTATATGTGTTATTTTGTATAAGTGTGCTCATTATTTATAAATAATGTTACATGTAGATATTTTTATGTAGTATATATACCTAAATAATCCCCCAAAAATTGCTCCATTTGTGTTGTGCAATATAAATGGAGACTCACCTATTTCTCTATATTTTCACAAACTCATGACACCTGTTATGTTACAACGAGATGACCTTCTGTACAGCACAAACACTCTGACCTGCATCGAGAATTCCAGTGTATGTTCATCAATATCACTCATGTCATATGACCTATACAGATCTGTATTTCGCCATGAACACTCACTCTTCCATCTGCACATCTTCCCGGAGCTGTACCTGAAAAACTGGTTCCTTGCAATCCCCAGGAATGCTTCTACAGACCTCCCAAGACTTCAGTGGAAAAAAAAGAGGAATAACCCACAATGTTAAATTTTATTACCCTGTTGATGTCATCTGCTTATTTTTCAAATGTAGCATTGAAACATCCAGTAATGTAACGAAGACACTGAATGCCAGAGTTCTGTTAATCTGAATGCAAATAGATCATGGGGTTTGTTATTCTGAGGATGTAACAATTAGCACAATGTTATAATGAAAGCCTATATTAAACGAATAAACTATATAAGGGGATAATATCTCTATAAAGTAATATTTACACTCTCATAATTTTTGATAACTCTGTGTTCATGGTTGGAAACTCACCTATAAAGTACATAAAAAGTAAACGTTTATAAAGGTTTTAAAAGCCTATACACATACAATTTAATATTCATTCATTATTATTAAGTCTAAATTGTATGTAGAATAGTTTTAGAAACAACTGCACTATTCTAAAATTAATGATACAAACTTAAAAATACAGATTTGTATTGACCAATATTTTCCTATGCACTGCGAGTTTCTGTATATTATTTGTTCTACGGGTAGATGGACGCAAAATAAGAGTACATATCGATATTTGTTACTAGAATTTTTATACCTAAATTTATTATTTGGCGAACAAATAAATTACCCGAACGTTCGAATTCGCAAACGCCGTTAATGATCATTTCTACCACAATTAACGTTATTGTAGTTGTCACACTGAGCCCAGATAACGATTTTAAACGAAACACTTTAAAAGAGCCTGAAAACAAAAGTTGCATTAACCTCAGCGGAGACTGCCAACATTAACCCTTCCATGGCAGCAGAGAAAAAACATCTGTCTTGCACACTTGTATCAATAAGACTTGGATACATATGTTCTCTGCTTGCAAATACCTTTTGATTTTATGGTTATAGGATTTCTCATTTCACCTTCCTGTGTCTTGTATATATTGGCTGTCCTGTGACTTGTTCTATACTACGTTTTCTGTTGGTGATTTACTAGCAGACCCAGGCTCGTGTACCCAGGACTCACAGTTGTATATGTTATTAGTGAGTCTATCTATATGTTATGCTGAGCTAGATCGTTTGATCAGGGGGAGTTTGTGTGGCCTCAGCATTTTTTTCCTCTTGATAAAACGCTATCAGGAGACTTGAGAGTGGCACACAGCTAGGAAAGGGACACCTATACATAAGATAACATCAGGAAGCCCTTTATAAGTTTAAACAAAGTTTAGTCTAAATGTTTTCAGCCTCCTCCGAGAGATAGGCATGGGCTGATTATTATTAGATTATGAAAACGTATATTCATTCATTTCCTTCCATGTATAGCTTAAGTTACGATCAGAAGATTATAGCCAAAGTCTGAAGAATGACACATTCACACACAAATCACATATTGAATCTTGGACACACATCTCGGATGCACAAGTAAGGGGGATGCAATCGGTAGAGAATAACATTAGTACTAATGTATAATTCCGTCTAAAAATATTAAAATATGGCTAAACATGTTTTTTCCTTATTCAACTTGTATGCAGTTGTTACATTTCTCATCAATAAACATCAATAACATGTATTGTTAATCTCTCTCACATATCAGGGAGGGTGCTGTATGCAGGGTTAATAGGAGGAACATTAAAGCCAGCGAGGACAGAAAGTCTTTAGAGCTCCAACTAAACTGTACACCATAAAACCCTTCTGATGGCTCTGTGAAAGGAATAGCAACTCTGCAGTTGTAAAAAGCTTCCATAAAAAGCTGCCTAGTCATTAGATCCCTAAACCCCATTTCAATTTAGGCTTTTCTTGCAAAACAGTATTTTATGACTTTTCTTATGATATGTGAAGGGTATAGGGGAATTACACACCTAAAAGACAGACATCTACATTAAGTGGGAGGTTAAACAAGAACACATGATGCTCAAATTAAGATGTCTTTGTTTTCCTTCAGAGTGTCGTAACTCATTGCTTTTTATATACACTGGAGGTAACACATAGATTGTATATGTGTGTGTAGAATTGCAGCACATGTGTTGGTATATTTGTGTTTTTTAGTTTTTATAAAAGTCAATTACAAACCAGAAAATGTTGGGGTGCAGCACAAATTATGTTTTTTATTCCTTTGTGTCATTTTTAATATTGGGTCCATTTTCACAGGTAAGTACACAAATTTAACTTTTCAAAATGACTGCAGCTGTGTTCATGCAAATATCTACTCCCCCTGATTGGCGAATCATGATATTCTAATGAACTTAAATGGACAGAAACTGAGCCGTACCTATTGTGTTTGTATGTTCCAGGGGAGATGCTAAGTTGGGCATATGCCCATCTGATTAGCGTAAAATAGGCTCACTTGTACTGCCAATGCCCACACACAATAATTTACGCATATGTCTGTATACAGAGATGGTAGCGTCTGGCACTTGCTCCTGCTTATGACTGGAGAGGTGGGATGGGGGAGAAAAAGGTTGTGCAACTGAAGGCAGGATAAAGGTGTATTGGTGTAAATCATCATCATCATTACCTATATAGCGCCACTAATTCCGCAGCGCTGTACAGAGAACTCACTCACACCAATCCCTGCCCCATTGGACCTTACAGTCTAAATTCCTTAACATACACACACACACAGACCAGCCAATTAACCTATTAGTATGTTTTTGGAGTGTGGGTGGAAACCTGAGCACCCGGAGGAAGCCCACCAAACTCCACATAGTTAAGGCCATGATGGGGATGCCTGTCAGTAGGTATGTGTTTTGTGGATTCGTGAAGCCTAGCGCAAAGATCTGTGCTGAAAGTGATGATCATCCGCATGGACCATTGACATGTGTAAAAAAAAAATTTTTTATAAAAGTGACAGGGGGACTCCATGCAGTGGGCTTCATTGTATCAGTGTGTCCAGCCCAGCCTGTTATAGCCTAGTGCTTGTAGCATCTTTGTCAGGGTGACCCCACACTGTTTGTCCCTTCAATTTGCCATTACCAGCCAGGGCTGTGAGCATTGGTGCTGAGAACACTTTTGAGGGACAGAGGTCATGGGTAAAAATATTTATTATTATTATTTTTAGTTATTTTTACTACCTTAATACACCAGTTACTGTGGCATCATTGGGGGGAGGAGCTTGTGCCAGCTGACAGAAGGAGGTTGGAGGAGAAAGGGTGTTCCTTGCTAAGTACGGAGTAGGCACATTGAGGCACCTAGTCGTTGGGAGCAGTGTAAAAATTAATTTTAATTTCGTGGAGCAATCTTGGAGCACTCTTCGGTTTGCTGATAGGTACACATTCATTTTCACACTGCAAAAATACTTGGGGCTCTGGGTTATCATCTCATTCTATACTTTTAATGGGTCGCATTTTGAATCTTCCAGTTGCATTTAATTGAAGAAACAAATTTCTAGGCGGTTTGTAAAATAAATGGTACAAACACACAATATGCCACATATATTTTAGAAGAAAAGCAAAATAAGATTTAATTCAATGAAAGCGGGGGTTCTAAAGTGGTAGGAGGTTGTACTTTGACGTGATATTTTCACTTTTGCATAGTGTACTTAGGTCTACATATAGTTTAATTTAGACTGTAAGCTCCAATGGGGCAGGGACTGATGTGAGTGAGTTCTCTGTACAGCGCTGCGGAACTAGTGGCGCTATATAAATAAATGATGATGATGATATAGTTTGCAGAGACATCTCCTAAGAGCGGAGAGTAGCGAAGGACGTTGATGACCATTCTAGGCTCAGGGGTACAAAACCACAGCAATTTTTGCATGCTCGTTCCATGCCTTCGAAATTGCGGTCCTAAGAAGGTCATTTAAACACCTGAACAGAGGGACTAATTGCTTAGTTGTGATGGAACTTATAAGACACCATAGACCACGTTCAAATAGACATACATTCTATTATAACATCCCTTAAGAATGAATTTTAAATAAATAACTGGATTGCCTGAAAGACATCACAATACAGATATAAAATGTAACAATTCTGACTTTAGACCAGTTGTTTTCACAATATCTCTACCCAATCTATTTAAAATACAATATGAATACAACAAGCATATACATGATAATTAACAGAACGTAAAATCCACAGAAGAATGAGCCAAACCTTCTCCTATACGTGAATGTATCACCTATCTATTTTTACATGGTCATTTTAGATTCTTTTGTTTGTTTGTTTTTTAGCCAGAGCGAAGCCATTGTAAGTGTTGCTGGGTGCATTATGAAATGTTTATTTTTATATACTTGACTGCTTTTACTCACAATAAAGAAATGTAGTAATTGTTTGCAGCAGTATTTAGGAATATAAAGAAAATGACTATAGATTTGTGCTAATATATTTTAGAATTTTGGAAGGTAGTGTAAATGTTGTAGCCAGTGAAGCATTGGTCACATAAATATGAACCCGCATCCAGCTGTAACCTCATGTTATAACCAGCTCTCTCATTATACCACCACTTTCACAACCAAGCTACACTTGCCAGTGATCTTATGGACACACACAGTCTCCAGTGCCCCCGCATGCAGATTGGACATTCCAGTCACTTGCACAAGGTAATATTTCCACAGCCTAAACTCACCTGACCTACGGGCAGGATCCCAAGGATCCAGTAGCTTTGAATTAGTCCTCATGATTTTAGTTTCAACCATTGCTGTAGATGTGTATGATTCATGTTCACAAATTGTCAAAAACTCAACAAGGCACAATGCAAACCCCCATCCTGCAAAATCTCCATGGAGAGGAGTCAGCTGTGACTACTGCTTCTTTCATAGACTGTCTCTTTAACCATGGCATCCGCACTGCAGTATTATGTATTCAACACAGTCAATGACCAGTAAAATTAGAGTAGACATGAGCCCCAGCAAGGGTGACCGCCATACCTGTAATATCTGTGGTGCCCTCCATATAGGAATTGTGTATATATCCTTCAGGGCCCAGGAACACCACAATTTAATGTACCTTATTCCATTATACATTCTATATTGCTATAATTATCATGTATAGAAACCACAATAGTACAGTTTTTGTGGTGTTATTATATTCTGTTCCTCTTTTATTTATGTTTTTCTTGTTTTAACTTAAGGGTTCTGTATAGAATATTGTCATTTATTCCCCCAGTCAGCCTCTACAAATAGGTATATATACACACACACGTATACAGAAAACACACACACAGTGGTCGAAGTGGAAATTTAGAAGTGGCGGTGGAAAATGTAAGTGAATGGATTTTGATAGTTTTACAATAAAGGCAGTAGGAGAAGCGGCGGTATTGTATACCACCATATATATATATATAATTTTTTATGTATATGTATATATATATATATATATATATATATATATAGCTTTTGCCTTCGGTTATAGTAAAAAAGTCAGTTTGAAGGTTTTTGAAAGTAGAGAATATAATTCTATTGTCAGTACGGATAAGTAAAATATTTCTTGACATATTATCTTTACCGTTCCTTTGCATATAATAGCTATATTTGATGTGTTACAACGCCGCTTTTAAGTATTCAACTCTGGCGGAGTTATTTTTTATCCTACCTGACATTAGGAAAAATGTCTCTCTACAGTTAATGAAATGCAGAACAATTGCTTGGACACCGAGGAAAGAAAGCCTTCTGGTATAAATAACATACACGGTAAAGGCATTAAAACACAGATAAGGCTGCCAAGATTTCATTTCTCCTTCCAGACATTCAGCCATTGTTGTTCCCATTAACCCATAATGCTGTTCTCTAGGTCTTGCGACCTCTAACATAAAAAAGTGTTCATTAACTCACCATATAGCTTGTTGTACTAAGTTACCATATCCCTTAAAAAAGAATAATGGAGTTTTGAAGACCCCCCCCCCCTACCTCTTGAGTTTTCTATAAAACCTTTATATTTGCCAAATGGGCTAGTAATGCATTGAACAGAAGTGCCTGTAAGCCTCTATTAGAGGACTGTCTTGACATATTAACATTTATTTACTTTACATGCAAACTGAAATCATTAGTTATGTTATTGCATAATTACACTATACAAATATTGTTTACAGATTGCATTTAAATGTCAATATAATTATAAAATGTTACTTATATTTTTACCTTGACGCAACCATTTGTCTCTGTTGTGTAGCAAGGTGTGTTGAAGGAGCAGAGACTTTTCTCAATTATTAATTCAGTCATGTGATTTAGTGCTACATATGATTGCAAACAGAGTGCCTGATTCATTAAGGATCTTAACTTGAGAAACTTCTTATTTCAGTCTCCTGGAAAAAAAACCATGTTACAATGCAAGGGGTGCAAATTAGTATTCTGGTTGGCACATAAGTTAAAAACTGCCTGTTTTTTCATGTAGCACACAAATATCAACTTTCAATTTCAGTGTACAAATAAGCTATCAAGTGTTTGCAATACCAAACATGAATGCAAATGTCACAATAGTATTATTATTATTATTATTATTATTAATAATATTAAAATTAATAATAATAATAATAATATTAAATACATTTTATTTAAAGGTAAAATACACTGCTAAATACACTCTGCTAGATAGTGTGTTTAGCAAACAAGTAAAAATAATATGGGAGTTATAATTGGAAGTAGATCCTAAGATCCTGTTTTGCACATACAAAACCCTAAAAATGTTCACAATGTTGGACTATTCCTTTCAGGATGAACTACTGTGAGCCGGGGTGTCTATTGTGTGAATGTCAACAAATGCAGGTATTTCATAGGCTGTTAGCTGCAATGATAAACAAAGCTTGTAAGCCAATAAGAAGCGACAATTAATCATTGTGTTTGTTTATACTGAAAATTGTTCAGCTTAAAAATACAGTAGGCCCAATTTATCGATTAACGAAAAGTGAACACAATTTGCTTCTTTTTTTAAAAACTTTCAGTCTCCTGGAAAAAAAACCATGTTACAATGCAAGGGGTGCAAACTAGTATTCTGGTTGGCACATAAGTTAAAAACTGCCTGTTTTTTCATGTAGCACACAAATATCAACTTTAAATTTCAGTGTACAAATAAGCTATTAAGTGTGTACTAAATACATAAATTCTGTTGAAAAGAATAGGAACGTTTTGTACATAAATAATTGAATTAAAGCCAGGGCTGCTTAACACCCCACAACTCCTTAACCAGTCCCAGCTCTAGACAGCCCAGAGCTAATTTCCGCTAAATAAGCAAGAAAGTGGAGTCCCCTGTTACAGTGGAAAACAGCCCCAGGCAAGATAGACTGATTTGGTTCCCACTAAAAAAGGGAATCCTGCACCCGTGGGATCCCTCTGTCATAATAGAAATCATTAATGGAATAATGGAAGATTTTATCAGAGCTGGTAACTATCCATTACTGATAGAGGCAGGAGTGAGATTTATGAGAACCCAGCAATTCTCACTAACCAGCAAGAAGAGTCGAAGGTGTATCTCTCCTATTCAATAAACTTTTCCCTGGCGGTAAACGATATTCCGGCGCTTGGCATACCGACAACCACTATAGCGACCAAAAAAATCACGATGTCTGTAATAACAACATGATATAAATGTAGACTTACTGAAAACACTGCTATGCGACTCTTGCTGATACCAAACATACTGGATGCCGGCGTTTCAATTTGACGTCACGCTTTTTAAGGTATGGGTTAGGGCTAGGGTTAAGGTTAGGATTAGGGTTAGGGTTAGGCTGCGGCTGCTACTATTGCTGCTTAAAATTTACAGATTTCAACGTCACTCACTCGCGTGACATCAAATTGAAGCGCCGGCATGCAGTATTTTCGGTATTAGCCACAGTCGCATAGCAGAGTTTTTGCTAATCTCCGCTGTCTGTATCAAGGTATGTCTACATTTAAATCATGTCGTTATTACAGTCTTCAGGGCTTTTTAGTTGCTATAGTGGGTGTCAGTATTCCAAGTACCGGAATACCGTACCAAACCCCCTTACCCAGATGATAACAAGTGCAAGCTTATTGCAAATGCTCCTCCCATGGTTCCAGACACACCTCAGTCAGTTGAAGAAACAAGTTCTCCTCTAAGAGTACTTACATTCCAAAACAGACAATGTGGAAAATATTATGAGGGCCCGAACCAACCAAGAAACTGCAACTTAGACAGATGAATAAACAAGTTCTCCCATAGGAGTAATTCTATAACCCAAGGACGGAGCACCTTTATAAACTTTGGCTACTTTGGACTAAAACTACTCCTACTGGAGGATTTATTTCAGTTGCAGTTCTTTGGTCTTTTTTTACAACCCAGCGGTTCTGCCAATTGGGGAGAGGAAGGTCGTTCGGTAAACAAATAACTGTAGTGCTGGCTGGAGTTCTTTAAATCTGGCAAACAGGCAACAAGCTAAGGAAGCTTCACCCATGAGTAGAGATTTGGGGGTAAATGTATGATACTCTGGTTTCTTCAACTCCCGCAAGTTCGGCAAGATGACAGCTAAAATTTAAAGCGGCGCTGCCTTGTAGAGGGAAACTTGCCTTTACAAGGCAGCGCCGCTTTAAATTTTTGCTGTCATCTCGCCGAACTCGCGGGAGTTGAAGAAACCGGAGTATCATACATTTACCCCTTGGTGAGAGTTCCATAACCCTATGACCTCGGTTGGAGCCACCATTTTCTATGATAGTTTTCAAAAGAACTGAAAGAGACTAACTGGGTGATCAAACAGGTGCTGCTGTCTGTGCACATACCTATTGGCAATCATATGACCAGTGGTTCCACCATTTCAGCCCTTTCTAGGTTCAGTATATGGCAGTACCTTGTCTGACTGTGGTGCAAATTGTGAGGCAAGGGACTGAGTCTCAGAGGAGGGATCCCCACTGGACTTCTATCAAGAGAGATGACCCCATGGTCGAAACTCCATCTTGTGTGAACTTTTAGTCTCATTCTTATATGTTTTTCCATCACGTGGAAGTAAGGAAACAAATGGACTCATGAATGCTTTATGTTTGCCAGATTTAACCTGTAATCCAAGTTACTACCTACACGGGATCCAGGGGGAAATGCAAGATTTGTAGAGGGAGGTTTCCACACCACGCTGCCAGTGGGGGTGTGACCAGCATGCATGGAGGCGTGGCTATAATTTTAGACAGTGCTTGGCTGCTCTCCAACTCTTCCTATCCCCATAATTTACATGGGCAATGCTGCGTTGACTACTGTTAGGTGCATGCAGCTCTCCCTTTTCAAGCAGAGCCATGTGAAGTGGGTGCAGGGTCCAGCCACCTAAATTATACAGTGCCCCAGGCTTAGAGGGGGTTTCCGGGCACTAGGAAACCCCCTCAGTTTGCCTATGGGGTCAGGTGTAAGAATCCATCCTATTTGCTCTCTTGAATATTCTACATCCTCAACCCCCTGTTGGCAAATGTAGATGTAAATAAGCCAAGAGGATCACACATTTGCTATCTTTGTTCTGTGCTAAGCACAAAAATATGCACCATATACCATGTATCCTACAAACGGCTTACATTTGTCCAATACTTTTGCATAGTCTAAAATGTCATTTTAGTGATTGCAACCACTTGATTCTAACTTGCCCTCTACTACGGGCCTAGATAGTTATGACATTGAACACACTTACCTGCTCAGCGTCGAAGCCAACATGCTTTCCATCAGACTTATCATATTTGCCCAAACAGAAGCCTTCTTGGGAGCATAACCATTATTGCATAACAAATGCATATATACCAGTGAAGGTTTGACTTGCACTTCTGTGAAAACCTTTTTCATAGTCTAAGTTGTGTCACTTTCTCCATTGCTGCATATGGAGAACTCTTGTCCTTGGTCAAATGCGTTCTGTAGAGACCAGTGACACCTGAAGGCTAAATTATAGTACTGCAGTCTATTTATAGATCATAATGAAAAGAACCAAAACATATATAATAAAAATGGTGCATTAAATAAATTAATGTTTCAGTGACACAACACTTTAAATATAAAACCCTCCAATAGGGAGACATTACTTTACCTTATTTCAAAATATACATTTTAGTTGAACATCTACACAGGAATACATGGACCTAAAAGTAATTTACATACAGCTCTGAAAATATGATACTGGCACAAGATGACTTTGGTAAAAAAAATAATAGGCACATCTGGTTATTTATTTTGCATATCTTCCACCATTTACATGGCATCATTTCCTAGCCCAGAATGAGAAATACACGTGGTTTTAGTTTGTTGTTATAGTGTACACATATCTGTTTCAAATGCGGTAGTTAAATTGCTGCTGCTTATATTCAAATACTTTTTTTTTAATTACCAATCACTTTTTTTATAACACACCAAATGTAAACCATGAGACTGCTACAAGATTGCTTACTGGATTAACAATGACCAAAGACCATCAACAGCTCATAAATGAACAAACATTGTTCTTTTCATCTTGAATGCAAACTGAGCATCTTCTCAAAGTAAAGAAGTGTCTGATTTCTGGAACAAAAGGAAGCTGTATGATGTGGCTCCCGCTAGCACACTTTACAAGTTATGACAAATATATTTTGTAGACTCTCTCTTGTATGATAGCCGATGACAAGCTGTTGATATATTTCAGGCTCGCTTTAAATAATATCAAAACCACACAACAGGCCTGTTCTTAATACACTCCAGCAGGCTATTATTTCATAACATATAAAATGTTTCAACATGAATCTTATCCTTAAATATTCTTCAAATGATATTCTTTCATTCATAAATATTGTAACAATACCTTCTCTTTGCATTAAGGCTGCAATACCATCTACTGATTTTTTTTTACTAAGATGCTTACTCTCCCTTAGCTGGAGCCCCTCTGGCTACTACGGTGCTGCTTCTGTAATACAGAACTAGATAATCAGTGATATTAACCATTGTAAAATGGCAGGGAGGGGGGAAAGGGGGCGAGCGAATCACAGGCTGCAATCTCTATTGCAGTTATGATTGGATTTCGCACACGCCACCTCCCTCCGGTTTTTGTCCATGGCTCTGGAAGGAACAGAGCATTCCCTGGAGACAATGGCTCTAGGTAATAGCCCCCCCCCCCCCCCACTCAGGGGGAGGTCATGTTAATAAAAAAATATTTCAGTAGGGGTTCACCTCTTGGAGTTAAACTATAAGCTGTTACACTTATAAAATACCATACATACTATTGCAATGTGTTGTGATCTGCCCCCTTTTTATGATCTGCCCCTCTTCCCATGCCCCATGTTTTATACTAATGCTGGCCAGAATATTCTTCTGTCTATATTGTTGTGTTTTGCCTATATTGCTATTATACTGTTTTTCTATGTTATATCTTACTGTATACTCTCTGTATGGTGCTGTGGAACCCTTGTGCCACCTTAGAAATAAAAGATAATAAAATCTGATTATATGTAACATGCACTGTAGTAGTCAGGGAATATGTGGGTAATCAGTCTGAATTTCGAAGTGGTGGTTCGAAAAATGTAACGGGAATCTAAGTGAATAGTATTTTATAGTTTGACAATGAAGGCAGTAGGAGAAGTGGCTACGGTTTGACATACCACCATATACACCCCCACTTCCACCACTGTGAGTAAGGGAATTGATTAAGAAATTTTGTGTGGCAATTTTGTTAAAAATGCAGATGCTCAGAAAATTTGGGATCATCATCATCATCATTTATTTGTAAGGCACCACAAATTTCGCAGGACCAAACAGCATAGAGATCTCACAAATACAAATGAAACTTAATAACAAATCATACAAGTTCAAATTAAAAGTATGAATCTTACAAACACAATTATAAGTAGTAAATAAACAGGTACAGATTCCATAGGTAGAAATTAAACATAAAAAAACACATAAATATAATGGAAGTATAACGTGACAAATACAATCGTGGTAGACAAAGGAAGAGCAGACATAGGACAGAAAGGGCTCCACTTGTGAGGGATCATGGCAATTCCAATTTGTAGTAATTCATGACTTCTAATGTGTTCTGTAAAATATAACAAGGTAGGTAATTTTTAAGATGCAAAATATGCTGCACAGCAAAAGCCACTTTGTGTGCCGATCACATGACACTGTTGCACTGTTGTTTATACAACATGGCATATGTGAGCATGGAATATGGCTGGAAACAGCCTGATCTGCGTCAGGCATTATCAGGTAGGCACATTTTCTGCCCCTTACATTGTGTAAAAGCACTGTAACAAATCACAACTTTGTAAGTCTAAGGGGGAATTCAATTACTCACGAAGTGTCTCGCCACCATTCTGGAGACCCTTTGCAAAGGATATTTTTACAGATATATCCGTTCATTTATCCTCGTGCCCTATAGAGGTGCAAGGAAAAATGGGTGGATTTTTCTACCGTAGTAATAGTAAAATTGCTAATTGAATAAGAGTTAAGTGAGCTAAAGGACTGATAATTGGACTAACGTAGATCAGGACACTTTGTCGTGATGTGAGCTTATTCATAGAAGAAACAGGCTGGGTTTTATAATAAAAAAAAAAATACTAAAAGCATGTGTAATAAACAGGTCTGCAATGGGAACAGTTCAAGACAGCTACAAATACTCAACACACATAGGGGGGCTTCAATTGTAAACGATGCACATAGAGGTACACAGGGAAATCAGCGATGTTCTGGGCACCGTGGTACCAGGAGATGAGCTCATTGTCATATCAGAGCCTCGTGCAAACCCTCCCCCATTGACTAATGCATTTTAACTTTAAAATTGACAGACCAAATGTGTGATGACCAGATGTCCCTTTAATCCCTTACCCATCTGTGTTGTTTAATCACAATACAAATCATGCAGACAGTTTCCATAAAGGCTTTGGGCCATAGGAGCACTGGCGGTCAGCACAGTGGCCTAGTGATTAGCACTTCTGACTCACAGCACTGGGGTCATGAGTTTGATTCCCGACCATGGCCTAATCTGTGTGGAGTTTGTATGTTCTCCCCGTGTTTGCGTGGGTTTCCTCCGGGTGCTCCGGTTTCCTCCCACACTCCAAAAACATACTGGTAGGTTAATTGGCTGCTATCAAAATTGACCCTAGTCTCTCTCTCTCTCTGTCTGTGTGTGTGTCTATATTAGGGATTTTAGACTGTAAGTCCCAATGGGGCAGGGACTGATGTGAATGAGTTCTCTGTACAGCGCTGCGGAATTAGTGGCGCTATATAAATAAATGATGATGATGATGATGGACGTGACTTTGCACAAGTGTATCATTCATGAGTGTAAATTTTGATGGAGCACTCAAGCTTTCTAGAGAGGAGCAGACTCACCTGACTTACCTGATCTTATCAGGACACCACAGCCCTAAACATCCTGCTCAGAGAGGAAGGGAACAACATAGTTCCTTTAATCTCTGAGCAGAATTTAGTTTTGGAACCCTACACTGTTAAGATGCTCACACAGCATTCTATGGCTTTAAATGCCTTGCGGTGTTAGTGGTCACAAAGCAAGGAGCTCATTACCTGGCTGATTGCTTCATTCTTATCTGAACACAGTGCTCAGAGGGACGCAATTTATGAATATTTTAGGTTTATTTGGTTAAAATTGAGGCTTACAGGGGCGGGAGTTTCCTTCTCGTCCCAGACGCTAAAATTTTAAGTTATGGCTTTGAGACCCACAGCCACATTGACAAGGGTTGTGGCTTCCTTCACTTTGCCCGAGCACCCCACCCATCTGTTCATGGATGTTTGTAATTGGCATAGTATTCAGCTAGGTACTACAACCATTATTTTTAACCTGTAAACAGATGCCACAGCAAAAGGTGCAAATACATTATGACCATTAAAAACTAATCTCATTAGTCAATTCACAAAGGTAATTTCCAGCTTGCCCAAGAAATATTATTCCTTTTCTACTCTAAACTAACGCTGTGCTAGTCATACTGTATGTCAGACACACAGCATAGCAGGTATCCTAGACGTGGGGCTTACAATCATGCATACAATGCATATAATTTCATTACAGCCACTTACACATAGATTCTGCTATACATTTTTGCAGTATCAATAGAAAACGATACAGATACACATAACACATCACAGGCACAAAAATACTTATTTTAGGAAATATTGTGTGCAGACATAAATCTATTTTATATATGTATAAAAGTACCTTAATCATATATGTGTGTGTGTGTCTCAGGATCCTATTACAATTCCCAATGCAACTCCAATTATACACTAGTATTACCACAACTCTCATCATCACACAATATGCAAACTCCATACTATGTTATTTGCAAACACTATATTATGATATAAGCAAATGCTATACCATGCTATATACAAATACAATATTATGTTCCTATATGTATCATCACAAATATAATATGTTATTTCACAATACAGTCTCCATATCACAATATACATCACAGTGTCATATATGTATATATATCAATCATGAATTCCAATATACATATCCATCTACACATCTACAATGTCCTATACACACCATATCCTCATATCTACTTCATTATACAACTAAAACTCCCATTCAAACGATGACTCTTGTCATTACTATATATACACTACATACTCCTATATTACTCCATATATGTACCATATACGTATAATCTCCTATATTCAGCCATATTATTATCCATATGCATATCAAAATATATACCCTCATTTATCACAGACTCCATATACAATCTCCATATAAACGTCATATATAGCACACAAACCTACATATGCAGCACTGTGGCAAAATGGTTAGCACTTCTGCCTCACAGCGCTGGGGTCATGAGTTCAATTCCCAACCATGGCCTTATCTGTGTGGAGTTTGTATGTTCTCCCTTTGTGTGCGTGGGTTTCCTCCAGGTGCTCCGGTTTTCTCCCACACTCCAAAAAACATACTAGTAGGTTAATTGGCTGATATCAAAATTGACCCTAGTCTCTCTGTCTGTCTGTGTGTGTGTGTTAGGGAATTTAGACTGTAAGCTCCAATGGGGCTGATGTGAATGAGTTCTCTGTACAGCGCTGCGGAATCAGTTGCGCTATATAAATAAATGGTGATGATGATGATGAAGTCTCTAGTTAATCCTCATATTTATATCTCAATTAAATCAGTATGTTCCAATACATCTCACAATTATATCTGTATGCCCAGTATACCTGTGTGTTTCTTATGCAGTCATTTAACCCCTTATGCAGCCTTTTAATGTCCCAAGCTCCAATAAAGTTTCCCATGCTTCGATATAGTATCCCATGCTCCATTATAGTATCCCATATCCGATATAGTGTCCCAGGCCCCGGTATAGTGTCCTCATGCTCTATTATAGTGTCCCATGCTCTAAAATAGTGTCCCATGCTCCGATACAGTGTCCTATGCTCTGATATAGTGTCCCATAATCCAATATAGTGTCCCATGCTCCGATATAGTGTCCCATGCTCCAATATAGTGTCCCATGCTCCGATATAGTGTCCGATAATCCGATACAGTGTTCCATGCTCCAATATAATGTCCCATTCTCCGATATAGTGTCCCAGGCCCCGATATACTGTCCTCATGTTATATTATAGTGTCCCATGCTCTGATATAGTGTCCCATGCTCCGATATAGTGCCCCATACTCCGATATAATGTTCTGTGCTCCAATATAGTGCCCTATGCTCTGAGATAGTGTCTTATGCTTTGATATAGTGTCCCATGATCCAATATAGTGCCCATGTTCCATTATAGAGTCCCATGTTTCATTACAGAGTTCCATGCTCCATTATGGGACAAAAATGAGGGGAAAGAGCTAGGGAGTGAGGGTAGAAGAGAAAGATGGAAAGGGATGATACTTGCATTCTCTGTGTCTGAGGAGAAGAGGGCTGTGGAAGGCAGACTTTGGGTCTATACAGCCCACCTGCATTCCCAATATCCTTAGCGCTACCATGCCCAAGGTCATCACTGGACACACATGGACTCACTGTTATTCAGACACACAATGAAGCCTATGCGAGTCTGCTAACTCTTAAACATTTCACAGAAAAGGAACTTAAAGGTTTTACATTGTGCAAGATTATAGGTAAATAGGATCAGTATGTACTTGCACCTACACTGCAAGAAGAACGTTATTTCCCTGTCACAGAAATTATTTTTTAGGCGAGGGTAGCCTGGGAAGGGTGGGATCAATCTCGGGTAGGGGCGGGACCAACCGGGGCAGCCAATCAGAATGAAAGAGGTGTGTGATTATGCTAAATTGCCACCCCCCCTAAAAATAAAGTCTAGGTCCGCCTCTGGGGTAAGGTGCAGCCCCTGAAGGGTATCAGGTTGTCTATTGCTGAACTAGACAGTTTAGACAGATTCACACATACTACACCCATAATCTTTCCTTTTGAAACCCCAATATCGCAAGACTACAGTTCAGATCTCTAGGCAATATCCCCTGTACAGCAAACAACCAGGAAACATTATGGGGCTCAGTTAGTTAGGTCCACAATAAAGAGTTCAGTAGTGTTCAACCTTCTTTCTACACTGATAAGGGATTCAACTTTCCATTTTAAAAACTACTTTAACTTTTGCTCAATTCCTCTATTTTTACCATTACTTCCTGAAAGTGCTGTGTCATTATGTTCTCATTGAGAAAAATGCTGAAATGTTCCCATGTGATCTTTCAGCTCTCAGCAGCAATGTTGTACAGATTGGCTGATTGACAATGGGACATTAATGTGCTGCATTGTTCCATTGCCAAGCTAAACTATCTGTGTCCAAAATAGGGGACCTCGCTGAAGACAATGCACAAAACTGCACAACTAATGAAAAGAAGAAATTTAATATACAGTTATGAGAGAATATATAAGAAACATTTGAAAGAAAAAAAAATATTATAAGAAGAGGTTTGGAAAAGATTTTGTAGTTTACTATTTGGACTTTATTCTCAAGAGTAAACTGGGGACACCCAGGACATGAAGCCACCAGTGAGGTAGAGACATTAATACAGTTTACACACAACATATTCAATATTCTAAGATTTTATTATTGCAAGATATAGTCCAATGGCTATTGTGATGTAGGATTTGAACAGTATTACCTGGTCAGCAGTCTGCATGCCACCACTGCCTGTATCCATTTAATAAGACTAATTCCGCAGCGCTGTACAGTGTAACTCACTCACATCAGTCCCTGCCCCATTGGAGCTTACATTCTAAATTCCCTAACACACACATATAGACAGAGAGGGACTAGGGTAAATTTTTGATAGCAGCCAATTAACCTACTAGTATGTTTTAGGAGTGTGGGAGGAAACCGGAGCACCCGGAGAACATACAAACTCCACACAGATAAGGCCTTGGTCGGGAATCAAACTCATGACCCCAGTGCTGTGAGGGAGAAGTGCTAACCACTAAGCCATCATTCTGCCTTATATGTTAACATTCTACCATCATACTGCCCACAGGCCAAAATTGCAAAAACAAATATTTTAATGTGGTTTCTAACTTTCTTTGGATGTCAGAATTGCTCTATCCAGTCAGCTTATAATTCAGTTGCTCACTGAACATTCTCTTATTTCAGTGAAAGCCTAGGTCCAGTTAATAAACTGGACTGTTAATAGCAATCAGCATTACAAAATAATGTGTTCACCTCCCTTTTCTATATACACATTACATTTAACAAATAGACAAAGCAAAACATTTCCAATATCATAGAGTATATCCACATGTACTAATAGTTTCCTCTCCATTTTTAGCTTAGCCGTAGTTTACAAAATATGTTAAAAGGGTTGTCCACTTTTGGCTGGTTTCAGGTTACAGAGGGGAGGTTCTAATAGGAAATGTTGTTATTTTAGTTGACATTATCCAAGTATGTCCAGCTAAGATATTGGATAATGTTGACCGATTTCTGACTTTCCATTACAATAAAGATATATTCTTGAATGTCACATTCATGTCTACAAAGTTGTTTGCCGAGACTTAGTTATTTAATTTTGATTTATAAACAGTTTAGGCTATGAATGATCTTGTCACATAAAGACAAAGCTGCGTGTGATTACTTTCACAGGAGACAAAGACTGACTCAATTATAAAGAAATAAAAATGGAATCCTTTCTAGCAGATCAAGAGAGAATAAGCACATGTGTTTTCTGTTAACGGAATTAAATAACCACCATCATTTGTATACTGTACGTTAGCTTGTTTCTAATTGTAACAAAGAAAAATGTAAACATTACCAAATCAAGAGAGGTATTTATATCAAAATAACATGTTTATCAATAAGCAGCCCTGACACTGCATTTAAATTTGTGTATTCAATTATTTTTAAATGGTTTGTATCATCTTTCCTGCATCCCCCCCAACATACCCACCTCATTATGTTGTTTCCAAAGCTGTCAGTCAAAGTACGTTATATCCAGAAGGCAAAGTCTCAGCGCTAGTGCGTGTATCCATGCATGGAAGCCTAAGATATATGCGTCAAGTTTTTATGTTGTGTATTTATAGATATGTCTATATACTGGGAAAGGTGCACGTCATACTGTATGACATACCAGCACCAAGGGGAGCAGTGAGGCTGGCCGAGCATTATAGAAAGTGCACTTCTTATTATAGAATTCTCTGCTGTAAATATTAAGGTTAAAACTATTTCGACAGACAGACATTCTCAGTGCCTACCTCTATAGCCACTATGAGGAGCACTATTAAACAATGCAATTAGGAGTAGGATATGTGTCTCAGGATATTTTAAACAGGATACTTCAAATTACAGAAAAAAAACCTTTTGTAGGAAACCCGCATCCGAGGCAAGAAGAAGAATAGTAAGATGAGATATATATATATATATATATATATATATATATATATATAATCATCATCACCATTCATTTATATAGTGCCACTAATTCCGCAAAGCTCTACAGAGAACTCCCTCACATCAGTCCCTGCTCCGATAGAGCTTACAGTCTCAATTCCCTAACACACACACAAACACACTAGGGTCAATTTGCTAGCAGCCAATTAACCTATCAGTATGTTTTTGGATTGTGGGAGGAAACTGGTGCACCCAGAGGAAACCCACGCAAACACGGGGAGAACATACAAACTCCACACAGATAAGGCCATGGTTGGGAATCGAATTCACAACCCCAGAACTGAGAGGCAAAGGTGCTAACCACTAAGTCACTGTGTGTGTGTGTGTGTGTGTGTGTCTATATATATATATATATATATATATATACCCACACACACACATATATATATATATACTGTATATAAATATATATAATATATATAAAATGAACCGGGTAATGTGTTTTGGCAAGAGTGATCTTTCACTCTGACTAGTTGTAATAGCCGAGTAAAGGACCTTGTTGGCTGGAGGACTAAAAGATTGGTGGGCCCAGCTCTGTTTTGCCAATCCATGTTGCGGACAGCATAGGAAAGTAGCAACGGGTGATCTTTGTCCTACTACCTGTATTATTACGGCACTAATCTACTTACCTGTAGTCATATGCTCAGCACTAGTAAAAATAATATGGTCTCCTGTATTAATATGCCACCGTATGCCCATCAGTAGTGGTTTGCCACTCATATGCTGATCAGTTTTCTGTTAAAGATAGGTTTTGTGATTCACTAAGTGACTAATAAAGCTGTGATTGCTTGGGAAGTGCTCGCCTTTAAAAGATGTATGAAGGTAGGAGTTGGACTCAGCTTAGTTACAATGCAAAGCAAAGACCATGTTAAAATTCAGATTGAATTCATATTTAGATTTAGTGGAGGCAGGGCCGGTGCTAGGGTCCTTGGCGCCCTAGGCACATTTTCAAAATCGGCTTTCTTACCTTAACTTGCATTCTCTCTGCTCCGTCTGCTCCCCTCCACTCACTGACACTGTCGGGCCGTGATGATGATGTCACGGCTCGACAGTCAGTGAGTGGAGGGGAGGAGACGGAGCAGAGAGGCGGCGGTGGTGATGATCAATAGTCCCTCCCCCCCTCCCTGTGGATGTATCTGAAGCTGTGCGGCGGCCGTGAAAGGTATGGTCAGCGGTCGCCGCACAGTTTTAAATAAATTTTTAATCTGTGGCGCCCTCCAGAGCCCGGCGCCCTAGGCAAGTGCCTAACCTTGCCTAATGGGAGCGCCGGGCCTGAGTTGAGGACTGCTTAATATGTATAGCAATTCATGGAACTAACATGCATTGTTTTTAATGCATAGGACAGCTTGAAGTAGCTATAAAAGCATTAGTACTGTATTTGGTGAGTGCAGAAGAACAATGCATATCTCCTCTCCGTATACTTGTGAGGGCAGGGAGCTGTACTACATATAAAACTATGGGAATAATTCAGACAAAGTATACTAAAGTAACAAAACTACAAAATTAAAGTCCTATCTCTTCTGATAAGAGCACAGTATATTATTTGCCAAGTCAAACTTAGAAATAAGAAAGTTATAAAAACATAAAAAATGGTTCCAGTCATTATGGTGCAAGCTGCTTCCAATCATGAAAGGGTTAAAAAAATATTACACTATTGTTCAGTGACTGTACATTGACTGTAAGAACTGATTTTTTGGGCCAGACCCTGGCCTCTCCTTGTGACTAGGTTGATGTCTTCTTACTCAAGTGCCTCCTGCAAACCAGTCTATAATGAATTCAATATATAGTTAACCTTTACTCTATAGTTCTATTCAGTCATATGTATTTCAGTGCTAAATGTGAGCATGAGTGAATGCACATTAAAGGGTGACTCTCCTCAAATATGACTTTGTGTAATTAAATCATTGTACTGGGTAATACAACATATTTTAATGACTACTGGTGCTTGAAGTAGGAATTCTGCCTGAAAATAAAATCTGTTGAAAACTCAAAAAACACACTGTTTCTGCAGTTTGACAGATCATGAGGAACTGGCCTTCTTAGCAATATCTGTAACAATTGAAACACATGGTGTGTCTATGATTGTATATTGCTGTTAAGAATGATCATTTATTCCTAATCTTTCTGTCAAATGGCCGAAACAGTGTGTTTTCGAATTCTTAGAACACAATTTCAGGCAGGAGTCCTATTTTAAGCATCTGGAGTTATTCAATTAAGTTTCAGTATCCAGCATTATGATATTAATTAGGAAAAAATAATTTGAGTGGATTGATGCTTCAAAGGGAAAGTGTTCATAATATCACCTATTATGTAATATTCAAAAAGTGTTTCTTTTTCTCCAGCACTCTATTCTATTTAGTTCATCTGCCATGGAAAAAGAATTCTTTGAGCTAAGAGCTGTGAGTTAATGACTGGTATGTGTACCATTAGTTACATCTGGGTGATTAGATTTTGGGGATTTTGGAAATTAAAGGAGGACTGTGTGATTTCCACAGTTTGTATAGGGTCTTCAGGAGCTAAGGAGAAGAAGCTTAGCTCCACCTTGATTTCCTAGTGCGAGATAATTATAAGGTCTGGGACACAAATCCGAGAGTGATATCACCTACCAGTTGGCTACTGAATGAAGGCTGCTACTGCTGTTAACGACTGTGCAAGGAAATAAAGAGTTTCTTTGGGAAACATAACAGGTCCTAACAATGTTATCAATGTGTGTGTAAAACAGAGTGACCTTTTCACTGTGAATACCCCTAAAATGAGGCATTGCAGGAAAAGGAATAACTGACAAACCAACTGATCAGTTAGCCAAATTATGTAGATTGATCACCTAATATAGATTCAGCCCAACCAATGACAACCAGACTAAGTTTAAAGCACAATCTTGGTTTGGAACATAATGAATGACGTTGCTTCAGAATGCGAAACTAAGTCACTGTTTGAAATCCTCAGACCTTGTCCACTATTCCTACTGAAATTACCCTCTTCCAGATGCTCCCCTCTCAAATATCACAAGTCTCTACTTTGTTCTTAGAGGTGCTTAAACAACTTCCTGTCTCCTTTCCAAGTGGTTCTTGGTCGAGTACCAGTTCTGAAACAACAAATTCTGTTCCAGTTGGGGGACTCCAGTCCAGCTAATTCCTGTATTAGGATCCCCAAGTCTAATATTCTAGCTACTGCCTCTTCTTCCAGTAAGGTTTCTACTACCCCATCATCCAAAGTTCCTGAGACTACTGATTCCTCTTCTGTTCCAGACTTCCGACTACCTACCTTTGATGGGGAAATCGCTCAATTAAGTGCCCTTATCAAGTTTTCTGCATCCTATTTTCACTCCGTACCATATCTTGTCAACAACCAACGCAAGCAAGTATACTTCTTATTGTCCAACATTGGAGGGAGAGCTTTGGAATGGTCAAATTCCTTTGAGACCAGAAATCCTATTCTCACAAGTTTATAACTTTTCACTGACGATGTGATTGAAGAGTTCTCTCCATCACTTGCAGGTCCTACCTATAGACTTTCTTCAGTTACCTGAGCCATTGAATTGCCTTTGTGTTCTGTCTGACTTAAGCTGTATTCTTGGCTGGAGCCATCTCTGTTTCTCCTCACTCGCACAGGGACAGCTGCCTGTCTCCTCATTGCTGGACATGTCTGGTTGCTCCAGGCGCCCTTCTTCCAGCCAGGTAGCCGGTCACTGTGTGCATGTGCGTCCCGTTGCTAGCTAGCAGGAGTCCAACCAGGATCAGATTCTGCAGTGCATACAAGGAGTTGTATCCCGCCTGGATTCAATGGCAGCCTCTCAACCTGCTCCTGTTACATCTTTGATTGCTACAGTTTCTTCTTCAACCTCTACACTTGTCTTGCCTAAATATCTACATATCCCTCCTCCTGAAAAATATGAAGGGGATTCTAAGAAATGTTCCTGTTTTTTCCACAGTCCATCAATTCCATCATTCTGGGGTTGCCTTGGCTTAGAGTTCATTCTCCACAGTTCCACTTGCACCATGTACGGGTCATCTCTTGAGGACCTCAGTGCAGCAAACAGTGTCTTACTCCAGTAAGTCCCACAGTGTCCCACACTTCTTGCCACATTCTTTCTTCCAAACCAACCTTGACTACTGACTACGCTTTCTTCCGTGTTGTTTTCAGTAAAACAGCTTCATTGAAATTGCCACCTCATCGCTTCTGGGACTATCCTATCTACCTCGTTCCATGAAAACAGATCCCTAGGGGAAGAATCTACCCTCTCTCACTTCACAATTATCCCTCTTCTGGGATATCTGGGGGTAAATGTATCAATGTCCGGATTCTTCAACTCCGGCAAGATCGGCGTCTTCAACGCTTAAATTTAAAGCGGCGCTGCCTTGTAAAGGGAAACCTCTGAATTGGCCTCCATATTTATAAAAGAGAACTTCAGGCTTCATGGCTGCCCATGGGAAATCATCTTTGACTGGGGCGTTCAGTTTGTCTCCCACTTCTGGAGATCCTTCTGCAAGAATTTAAGGAGCGAGTTGGAATACTCCTCTGGGTATCACCCCCAAACTAATTGTCAGACTGATTGATTCAAGCAAGATCTGTGTTGCTATTACTCTGAGAACCAGTCAGACTGGAACAATCTTCTCCCATGGCCTGAATTATCACATAATAACTATCTCTCTGTCTTTGGAAATCATCCCATCCTTCATGACTTTACTTCTAATCCTGGCTCTTTCATCCCACCGGCAGATGCTCTGGTATGCATATTTTTCTCGTATCTGGACATAGACCAAGACCAAACTTATGGAAACCTCCTATTAATACAGTCAGTCTGTGGATTTCCCCGGAGTTTTCCCTGATCCTCACACCGCTGATAAAATCTGTCTCTCCACCCGCAACTTGAAGCTTCGGGTCCCCTCCATGAAGCTGGCTCCTCGCTTCATCGCACCGTTCAGTTTCATTCACGTTATCAATCCTGTGACTTGTAAACTTCACCAACCCCCCACCTCCCTTAGAATCCAGAGCGCTTTTCACGTTTCTCTACTTAAACTGTTAGTGCTTAACGAGTTCTTTCAAAAACCCTCCCGTTAGACACCGTTTGGATTTTCACATATTTCGAGGTCAATCAACCTCAATACTTCGTCCACTGGAAAGGATTGGGTCTGGAGGAGAGGTCTTGAGTGAACAAGAGAGACTTACACGCCCCCCAACTTCTGACAAAATTCAATAAAAGTCTCTCGGATTCCCTTCTGGGTAGGAGGAAGGCAGAGAATACTCTCAGGTGCTGTCCCTGCTGCTCCTCACTTGCACAGGGGTGGTTGCCTGTCTCCTTATTTCTGGACGCATCTGGTTGCTTGGCAAACAGGCGGCCAGTTACTATGCACATGCCTAGCACAAGACACGATTCTGAGCTCCAGTGGCAGCCAGTGATGTCACGCCGACGGAGATTTCCGTCCTCCTTCTCCCCTATATATAGGAGGCTCTGGCGCCACTAGGGTATTTGCTCTTCCATTACTCGAGCGTTCATGTGATCCTTCCCTCTGTCCTGCTTCCTGTATTGGTGATTTCCCTGGCTCCTGACTTGGCTACCTCTGACTATTCTCTTGGATTACTTTTGGCTCTGCGTTTTACCTTCTGGCTTCTGACCTCTGGCTATATTGACCATTCTATTGGATCTCGCTTCTGTACCTCGTATGTCGGCTGGCTTGAACTCCGACAGTCTGGCTATCCTAATTCACTTATTACTTCACTGGTATCTGTCTTGGAAAACTGTGACCTGCACATCCTTTGCAGCAAAATCCATACCGCCTTGCGGAGGTTCTGGGCGAAGACTAGGGGTGCGTTAGACTCCGCACCTCCAAGTTCAGTAGTGCCAATCCCAGCAAGTAGGCATCATCCACTATCTAGTCTCTGATGCCTTTATTCCCTAAAGTCTCATAGCAAGAAAGGGAAGAGGAAGAAAAAAAGGGCTTCTGGGTCTCAGCACTCCTCAGGAGCAATCTCTATAACCCTTTCTGTCCTTAAACAAGGACTTTGCAGCTACGTTCCCAATTCTGGACTGTAACCATTTTTTCGACCGATCCTAGTTTCCCTGTGTTATGGGAATACCCCACTAAAGAGGGGGCTACTGTCATGATCTGCCTTCAGCTACACTGTAGCATCTTTTCCATATATGCTGCTTTGCTTTCTGTAGATCCGGATTCTCTTTTTCTCAGTGTAACTCCTGAGGTTTGATCCTGACGACTCCCTGATCATCTCACGTGCTTGGCATCCAGCTCCAAGCTTCCCAGCTTAATCCAGGCATCCAGACTCTCTGTGCCTACAGATCACCTCACCTGCCTGGTAACCAGAGTCCTCAGCTCCTCACCTTTATCCAGTACTTGTGTTATCTGCCTTTTCATTTGCTACATCTCAGTTTTACCTGTATGTTCCATGCTTAAATAAACCATCTTGTTTTATTCATATTACTCTCCATGGTGTTCATACTAGGAATCCTGACACTTGGATTATTAGAGTGACTATTAACAATACTAATAGGACAAGCCTTTACTCTGTGCCCAAAATGTAGTATAGGGTGGACATTTTTAATAAATAGTTCAGATATTTTCTAAATGAAAAGAAAGCTATCTAACATTAATCATTTGTAAGATACACTCTCTAATAGAGATATTCCTGCTGTATATTTAAAATCCATTGGCACTTGTATCTGCAGTCGTCACTCCACTTATTTAACAAAATACTTCAAAGTGGAAAAAGAGAGAATTCAGAATATAATTATATATGTCATATTCACCATTTTACTAAGTAGGATAAATAAGTAAAATATGTAATTTTTTGGAGGTTTGAGGGAAATCTCAGCTTTCCTGTTTAATAAATAGACTTCAGTCTGAAGCCTAGCCTTTGGTGACATGAAGTAAAAATGATGGATTAATGTATATCTTTCAGGCTGAAATCTAAGTGGTAGATACAGTGGGCCTGATTCAATAAGGCATGTAAAGATCGATTTTGTGCGTACAATCTGCACAATTACACTGCGCAACAGTGTCCGATTCAAGCTCTGGGCATCTCTCAGGTACTTGTTTTTCAGTCATTTCTCGTCCTCCAGCTACAGATCTGGTGTAAACTCTGATTACTAGTGATGACGGCTGAGTATGCATGCTAGAACATGTGTTTGCAATCAGGAGCAAAAAAGTATTATTTATGTACAGTAGACATTCATAACAACATCCGTATTGTCTATATTATTAACAGGTGACAGGAATTGATTGAGATATATATATATATATATATATATATATATATATATATATATATATACATATATATACTTTGCATTGTTCATTATTTTGTGAGTTTATATTCCACATAGGAATTGGGAATTAGACGTAACCGGTGTTATGCATGTCTAGTCGCTATCCAATAATGATTGTCGATTGCCGATGTGTGGTTCCAAAGCACAAAGTAATTTAATAGCCAAAAGTAGCAGAATAACAATGCAAAATAAAACAAGTACAGTCGTTACTTATCGCAGGCGCTCTGCATCCAGTGTATATAGTCATTCGGGTCTGAAGGCTCTGGTCAAGAAGACTGTCCACCAAGTCCAGAACCCCTGCTTATATGCAGTCAGTGAATATGGTAAAACAATGCAGATGATGTGGCTTGCTTCTATTGGTCCAGGCTTCAGGAAGGTCCAGTGTACTGCAGGTCATAGGCCAGTTCAAACAAAAATATCCAAAAGGTGGGGGTCAGCTCTCCAGGGGATGCACTCCGATTTTCCCGCCAAGACTCCAGTTTCAACTAGTCTATTTGCAATATACAGTCAGTATCACTTTAAACATTTATTCCCTAACATCGCTAACTAGAGTATGCAATGTGCGATCTCTTCGGCAAATGAACCGGATAACTGCTGATGAATAGGGGATTAAAAGGATACTAAACATGACATAGTTCCTGCAACCTGAACCTTTGATTTCACTAACATGTATATAACTTATAATACTAAACATAACGACTGCTATATTTCGACACAAAGAACTGTGTTGCAACTACAATTAATGTGTACTAATTACAAGTGTGTATGTTCATGGGAATGTGTGTAAAAGTGTAAAACCTGTTACTGCCACGTGTTGCGGCTGGATACGCCCCTCCACGCCGTAGCGTGCTCTACGCATAATTTCAGACAAAACAACCAAGTTTGCTCGATATTAATTGAAATGACTTTATCCAATTTGCTGACTTCGACTCCGGCATAGTCCTGTCTACATTAATATTCATCACCACACGTATCTTTAGATCCGCTCCTTGTTGAATTCGCACATCCATATACCTGTTATAGGTGCATATTTTTTAAAAAAAATGCATATTACGTTCAGTATGTATCCCTTAATGAATCAGGCCCAGTATGTGCAGATACATAGCTAATGTTTTATTAGTTCATTCAGCCAGCCGGACAAAGAAAGCGTGTTAGTTTTTTTTACCTTAATTGTAGCTAGATGGTGACGTCCTAGTTTTTAAAGTTAAGGTGGAACTAAGCACAAAAAAACTTAAAGCATGCATATTAACATTGCATGTAAGTGGCATATCCATATGTACTTCTCCAAGTGATAAATGTAGTGTATATTAACTTACATCATCATCATCACCATTTATTTATATAGCGCCACTGATTCCGCAGCGCTGTACAGAGAACTCATTCACATCAGTCCCTGCCCCATTGGAGCTAACAGTCTAAATTCCCTAACATACACACAGACACACACACAGACAGACTAGGGTCAATTTTAATAGCAGCCAAATAACCTACTAGTATGTTTTTGGAGTGTGGAAGGAAACCGGAGCACCTGGAGGAAACCATCGCAAACACGGGGAGAACATACAAACTCCACACACATAAGGCCATGGTCAGGCATCACTTGTACAATCGCAGACAGCTTCCATAATGATCTTACAATGGATAGAACTGTACGCATATTCTAATAGCAAAACAATTCCAATATATATATATATATACATTGATGCTAATAAAGTGGTTTATTTACTCAAAGATGGACATTTCCATCAACATGGCAACACACGATGGGAAAGTATGTTTTTAGTAAACTGAGCTTTTTTGGCAACCGAGGAAATGTAAAAGCAAATTCCCCTCTACTACAACATATTGTTTTAGGTTTAGTTACAATATCATAGGTGGAATTTTTAGATTGGAGATTCGGGATTTTCTTTCTCTTTCCGCTCATCCACCTATTTAGTAGAGCGGAGCTAGGAAAATATGTACAACATATAATGATAACATCTTCAATTGGTTTGTATCATATTTCATTCCATATGGCTGAGTTATAGTGTCACAACCTATTTTTAAACAATCTTCTGTATGAGGGGATGGAATATGTTCAGGTGATTGAGTTTTATTAATGTCTCCTGCGAGGGTTGAAGAACCATCTGGATCCATATTACACAAATAACCAATTCTGTTTGTACAGAATATGTCAGAGGTTTGCAACCTGCGGTGTTCCAGCTGTTGTGGGGTATTGATCTCTGCATTGCCCTCCAACATCAGCTGGTTGGCAGAGCAGTGTGGGGGGTAGAAAGTCTTCATTTGGAAGACTACAGATTATTATCCTAGGAACATAACATTTGATGGCAGAAGAGAACGGATTGGTTCATGTAGCCTGCATACACCACTCAGGTCCAGGGTCGGATTAACTCGAGGTCTAACTGGGCTACAGCCCAGGGGCCTTTGGCATCCAGGGGACCCTTGAAAGTGCTCAACAGCATTATTGATGGGGGCGGGGGTGCCCCCGGCCCGATTAATGCTGTTGAGCCTGTCACTGCAGTCCTTCCCCGGCGCTCAGTAATCTGCTTACTGAGGAGATCTTGTGAGAGTGAGACTATGATCTCCTCATTAAGGACCTTACAGCGTGACGCGGAAGGAGGACTACAGTGACAGAAGGAGGTAAGCATTTGGGGGAGGGGCTCACAGGGGAGCCTCACGGGGGGCGTGGGGGCGGCGGGCAGCTCACAGGTGGCTCACAGGGGGGCCTCATGGGGGACTGGAGGCCCCCTTAGCCCAGGGGCCTCCATTCCTTTAATCCGGCCCTGCTCAGGTCAATGCCATCTTGTGTAACTGGTCAGCCGATGATCAGTTGATATCATACTGTTGACTTGAGGCAATTGAGATCAGAGTTTAGTGTCTAGTTTTCTTCTGCACTCCAGGACATGAGTCTGTCATACTTTTATCTTCTTGCTTTTATCCCTTCACCTGCTGACTGCTGGGAGGGGTGGCAGCTTGTAGTAGTGCTACCTAAGTGGCACTAGTCTCATGTCATGTATCTCACGTAACCTTACGCACCACTGGCTTCTAATTGGCCCCAGGCAGAGACCAATTAGAAGCCTGCAACTCAGTCCTTATATCTTTTCTAGAGACGATAGATAGTGAGGACAGTTGGGGATGTGCTGCTATTTGGCAGAACGAAGCCACTGGTTAGGGAGGAGAAGAATGGGACAGTGGTAGGGTAAGTGTTGATTGCCTCACTGCTGAGCATTACTTACTGCTGCCAATATTACTGGACACTATTAATACAACTGACATATTATATGACATTACTAATATTTGTGGCTTATTGATAGGCATTACTGTTATTCCTGGCATATTATAGTGTACTACTATAATATCAACCACAATTATAGCTGCAGCTGTTATATTACTGCCCACTATTACTATTGTTGACATATTATTGGGCATTATAATGTGGGCAGCACAGTGGCTCAGTGGTTAGCACATCTGTCTCACAGTAATTCCTGACCATTCATTTTTCTGATGGTCTATTAATGGGAATTACTTTTATAGATGGTATTTTACTGGGCACTACTACTACTGCTGCTTTACATTTAACAGGCATTACCCATGACGGCTTTATGTATATATATATATATATATATATATATATATATATATATATATATAGGCATTAGTGTTACTGTTGGTATATTCATTGCTGTGGATGGTGTCTGGTGGTTCACACGTTACATACTGAAGAATCTCAGTGCTGGTGACTCACAGTAACATTGCGCTACAGTGGAAATCACTTATCTACAGCAGGTGAAGTATTAATAAAATATAATTCTATCCCCTTTGAGTGAATTTACTTCTCCTCTTGTCAACTACCATCCATTGACTACATGACTATTAATGCTAATTTTGGCAAAATATATACAAAAATCTATAAACTACCCTCATAATCTGCAGCACCTGCTATGTATATGTACTAAATTCGTAGCTACTAAATCTTTCTGTTTTGTTCCTACCTGATTAGACTGTAAGCTCCTCAGGGCAGGGAACTCTTGCTCATGTTTCTCTCCTTGTATTTATCTACCAGGATTGTATACTGCTTCCTGACCTGAATACAAAACACCAGCTTTAGAAATAAATATATACATACATGTATGAACCAGAGTTGCAGTCCAATTGCCCTGCAAGTGCCTTTGTGCAAACATTGCACATATTGGTCCAGAACTGGGTGAAGGTTAGACAAGTGAAGTTCGTGAGTAGGAGCACTTTTGCAGGTAGCCGGTCTGTTTTTTTTGTGCCATAGTTGATGTTTGGATCGTCTGAGACAATAGTAAATGCAGGACAAAATGAGTGCATAAATTAAAATGTTTTGCAGTGTCTTATGTGAGATACATGTGTGGAAATGTTTATTAGATATATATGTAACAGGATATGGATACAGAATGATGACACAGTGTGACGGTGTTACTCCATGGGAGCTTACACTTATATATTCATGGATCCATGAAGGTGGATGTTCTTGTGCATTGCTCTGCATAAGTGATGTCCTTTGTATGACTGCACTTATTTAAAACGGCATTGAGGATTATCCATGTGTATGGTATGAATAGATCTCCCTATATGAAAACTATCACACATTGAGGTGGGTCACTGATGATGGACCAGTTCTGTGCATGTCCAGCATTCTATAGCACTGTGCTGGGATATTTGTTCTATGTAAATTAAGTTGTGCTTAAACTCCAGGCTCCATAAACTGACATTTACTGAAGAGGAGCATGTTGGAAGCTATAAAAAGGAGAGCTGATTGGATAAACTGGAAAGCATTTGGGGCACATAGCGCCATTTCAGAGCGTAAACAGGCTGGATTATTACTTCTGTTGCCAAGAGGACCTTAGCTCAGATTTTCAATGGGGAACTAAGTGCACACCTACACTAACATACATGCACACTTTGGGCCTCATTTAGAGTCGGACGAAAGTCCGTTTTAGGTGCATCGACCACAAAACCACTATCACGCATGTGCAGCACGCACCATATCCGCCTGCAACTCAGACGCAATTTACACTTGCGACAGCTTGCGGCTCACTATGAGGGAAAGGGTGGAACGTGGAGTTGTGAAGGCGTGAACTTGTATAATATAGACACAGGGGGTGTGACCCTGTAAGTAAATCCTAGTCACAGTGAGGCGCAAACGCAACACATGTCAAAAAGGGCTAAAAATGTGCGGCAGGAATTAGGTGGCGCAAGTAGTTAGCTGGCTGCACGAACTGCTCGCAGCTCGGTAGGGTATTACCAGTGAGATACAACTGGGGTTGCATGCCACTCGTAATACCCTACAAAGCTACAGCACACTCCCACTTCTACACGTCTTAGACGCACATTGCGTCCGACTGTAAATGAGGCCCTTTATGCTCATTAGTAGGCATTGCAAAGCAACGTGTATGTAAAAGGTTAAACATGGCAACATGAAACATTAATGAGAGTCAGTCTGTTTTTCACCCTACTTCCCCATTTTAGAAATAATAAAATGAGGATGAAATGAGCAGTTAAACAACAGTAATAAGGCACATTGCTTTGATGAGGGAATGGACATTAAAAAACATGACTTTGCACATTTGCATCTTAAAGTGCTGTATATCCATCCAACCAACGATAGCTGACAAACTCCTGCACATTGTAGTCATGCAAGAAAAAAACAGTAAATGAGACACAGTTCCTGTTTTACTGTTCCCACTGAACAATGATAACATGAATATAACTAGACTACAGGCTCCATCATTTTAGGGTCTTATTGTTAGTTATTATTGCACTGTACATTGCTCTCCCTCTGCCTCTCTCTTTCTTTCTGTACATATATAGAGTTTCGGTGCAGCTTGGCGAGAGGCTCAAGCACAAGCTCCAATGGATTTTAAGTGGGCTCTGTGTACTTTTAGTTTCACTATCCTTGGAGATGAAAGGCTGTGTGAGGTGGTATCAGAGGCCAAAAAAATAAAAACGTCTTGCAGATATAATCAGCTCCAATCTTCCGTACAGCAGCCTGCAACGGTGAGCTAATTCACCCCTAATACGCCCTTGTTAGTCTGAATTATCATATTATTGAACAAACTGGAAGAGACACGTGCAATAACTTCTTAAGTATGTTGTATTAGATATTTATTACTACTACATGTTTTGGGTCTGACAGGACACTGGTACAGATATGAGAGACAAAAGGGTATATTTACTAAACTGCGGGTTTGAAAAAGTGGAGATGTTGCCTGTGGCAACCAATCAGATTCCAGCTGTCAATTTGTAGAACGTACTAAATAAATGACAGCTAGAATCTGATTGGTCGCTATGGGCAACATCTCTACTTTTTCAAACCCGCAGTTTAGTAAATCTAGCCCAAAAAGTTCTTTCAAAAGCTTGAATAAGTCAATATTAAGCTAAACCTCCAAACAGACAGAGCAAAGTGAAATGTGGCAATATAGAGGTTGGCTAATTAGGGCCACTTTCACCCATGCATACAAATGTGTATTTGGTAAATATGCGCGAGAAACCTTCTCACATGTTATGAGCAAAAAATGCAAAGTGGTGTTAAATACGGGGATTTTTTAAGCCAGGTCTTTGCAAAAGTAGGACATTATATTTTGGATTTTAATAAGGGGCATAGAGCTGCGCTAGACGTATCAATCCATTCATACTTCACGCATTTCTGATGCATGTGTGAGAGGACCCTAACGTGCTGCACTCTGTAGTATCACTATATTGATTATTACTATTTCATTATAGTGCAAATATCACATTTTCAGTACTAGATTGAAAATTTAGCAATTAATTCAGACAAAGACAATAAGGAAATATTTGTTTGTTTTTTAAATGTATTCCATATAATTTCTGTTCCCAAATCATGTGTCTTTATATGGCTTATTACTCTGCATATACTGTAGGTGAGCATTTCACACAACGTTGTATTATTTATTTTGTTTTAAATCTAGGAAATCACACAGATTAATGTAGATAAACATGAAACGACAGTTCAGTGCTCTATTAAACACAGACATTGCATCTACTTGAAGAAAAAATAGGTGAAGGATTGAATATGGATTTTAGAGGATTTTAGCACAATTGTGACCAATCTTTAGCACTCACTCAGGAAAACGTGAATCCTGATTTACCTGCAATTTTTGCATGGAGGACACAGAATAATTGCTTCCAGGAATATTACATTATATTAATGATAAAAATTAGGTACTAACTGCTGAGCTGTAATATGACAATGTGGGCGCAGTTTCTGTTTTATATTCAAAAGAATGCTTTGTATAAAATTCTGCAATTTATTGGATCCTAAAACATGGAGTCAGTTCACCCCTACTAAAAATATTGCACAAAACTGTATGCATTTTTCTAAGACAAATTTTAGGAACATGGGGCCTGATTCATTAAGGATCTTAACTTGAGAAACTTCTTATTTCAGTCTCCTGAACAAAACCATGTTACATTGCAAGGGATGCAAATTAGTTTTCTGTTTTGCACATAAATTCAATACTGCCTGTTTTTTCATGTAGCACACAAATACCTGATAGCTTAATTGTACACTGAAATTGAAAGTTGATATTTGTGTGCTACATGAAAACACAGGCAGTATTTAATTTATGTGCAAAACAGAATACTAATTTGCACCCCTTGCAATGTAACATGATTTTGTCCAGGAGACTGAAATAGGAAGTTTCTCAAGTTAATATCCTTAATGAACCAGGCCCATATTTATTGCAGCATAACCAGTAAAAACATGGTCTTACTTGGAAGCACTGTTAATTTCCTTTCTCCATAAATGGGGATTATAATCCTAATTAGATACCATGTGATATCTTATACTGTGAACCTCAAATGTACATGATACATATACTTAATTGAGATTTACACATTACAAATCAATTTGACTAAATTAATTTCCAATAATAATACTTTGGTGAGTGGTCCTACAGCATTTGCTGTATTTAGCAGGGTCAATAATATATAGTCAGGATATCTTCTATTCACAGCCGGTGCCTCTCTCCCTAGCAGGAGAGATCTGACACAGGATCCAGCTAAATACAGTGCCCCCCACCAAATTACTAGTATTGGAAAGGGGAGGGATTTATTAAAATGTATTGTTAAACTGGAAAACCTCTTTCAAAAGAAATATTTTTTAAATATTTGTATAGGATCTATTATCCAGAATGCTTGGAAGCTACTGTTTTTTGGATAAGGTTTTTTTCTGTAATATGGAGCATCATGTCTAAACTAATATATCTAAAACTGCCACTTATCTTTCCCTTCTATCTTGACATTCCCCTTGTTAAGTTGTTGGACAGAGCCCCTCAGAAAAAAAACATGTCTGTGCATATAACAAAATCACCAAAATGCTGCAATAATGCTTTTTTTTCCTTTCAGTGTTTCAGGACATTCTAAATAATAAGTTTCTGGATAATAGATACCAAACCTCTATACAGAATGTGGGTACTATACGCTGTAAGATAAATTGCTCACAGGCTGAACGGTGCCACGTTCAGGCATCTCTGGTAAGTAGAGTGAACTATTTAAAGGTACATTACTGTATTAAGGTGCCAGTGTGCATTACTGCCAATAGGGAATTACTTTCTAATCTCTATAAACTTTCCATCAACTTCTTGGGGCCCAATCTGTCTCAATGCAAATCAGCAAATGAAAAAAGGATATATATTGTACGCCTACATGCAGCAAGTATATGTCAGTGTAAATGGCAGGTACAACAGCATTCAATGTGCCGGCAGAAATAATTTTTTTTATGGTTTTTACAGCACTCCATCCCTTTTATGAGCAATTTTGTTCAAATGTATCATAAACATGTTTTTTTTGTTTTTGTATTTTTGGGGGGAGGGGTCCCAAATATTGTATATAGAACATGAACAGCACTGTTGTATTTCCAAGTATAAGTGGCTGAGCACATTTATATAAAGTAGAAACACAAATAGGTTGCATAAACATGCACACATAAACATGCACACATAAACATTCACACTTGTCTTTTCCACAATACTGGTCTGCTTGAGGAAACACATACCGTATAGGCACACTATGCACTATGTACTGTTGTTAACTTATAGATCTGCAAATGGGTTGCTTGTCAGAAATAATACATCGTAGTACACAGAATATAAATAACTATTAAACAAAAACGTGTGCTTAAAAAAAACCTCCACATTACATTAAATTGTAAGAATAAAAACATGTAAAAAAAAACACAAATTACTTAATAAAGACATAAAGTAATCCAAAATTATAACTTATTGTCGTGAGATTGAACAGTACTAACAAAATGTTTTTAAAAAAAGTATTTTAATACAGTATTTTAATGTAAATGAGATCAGTCAGCTGACAGCTGGTGCACACTTTACAGGTCAAAAATCATAAAGGTATAATTATCAGCCTGCAAGTAAATTAATCTGCAGAACTAATTTGCCAAGTGCGCTTATCTATACGCTGTGCAGGAACATTTACACATCCATCTGAAAATAGAGGCAAATCTCCAATTTACATTTTTAAGGGATCATTAACTTTTTTGGTAAAATCCAGGAAAATTTAATAGAAGGTAAAAATCTAATAATACCAAAGGGTAGAAACCTTCTAAAAAGAAAAAGTGGAGGTGTTGCCCATAGCAACCAGATTCTAGCTATTATTTTCTAGAATGTACTAGATAAATGATAGCTAAAATCTGATTGGTTGCTATAGGCAACACCTCCTCTAATTCAGGAGGTTTGAAAAATCTACCCCCAGTCGTGTTTTGGTTTTTTTTCACTATATTTGTTCCCAATGCAATAAGGAGTAAGATAGCATTATATAAGTATATATTAACAGCAATAAACACAAACTCTGCAAATTGCAATTGACCAGCATGTATAATGTCTATATAATGACTTTCCATGAAATTCACATATGCCCAGTAAATTAAATGTTCAAAAAACAATTCAACTTGTCGTACTGTGAGCATATATATCTAATCCTATATACTGTGCACAGCGGTGGTATGTAATCTTGTATCAAATAATCTGAAATCCAAAAAATAAAAAATAAAAAACAGGATGAAAAAAAGTAAATTATTGTAATTGCTTGTTATATACAGATTTGCTTAAAAAAAATAGCGAGGAGGGGGACACCAGGAAAAATGCAGAGAAAGACAGGAGTAAAATTTAGATGTAATTTAGGAGGGTTTTAGGCATGGAACTGCAAATTACTGTATAAAAAAAACTTATCTGGAAGACCCTACATCATAACTACTCTGCATATCAGATCCCCCACCTGTATTTTGTACATGTTGAATTACTTAACATTGGCAGTAAGTTATCCCTTTCATATAGTTGGCTGATGTGAACCCGTCAAGGAAATTTTTTATATATCTATTTAGGGTATTTGTGGCACATATCATAGCAATAATCAAATATTGTAATTCTGAGCTACCTCTGTATTATTAACAATATCAGTACACGAATGATGGATTAGATCACAGCATAAAAGTAGGTCTATTGTTTTATTGATTATGTCATCTTATTGTGTTTTAGTCATTTTTCATGCATGGTTTTGCCGTTTTGTTTTGTTAGGTTTTTTTGTTTTGTTTTGTTTATTTCTGTTACAATTTATATGTAGTGTAGAGTGGTCACAGCAAAACTAGGTTTGTTTCCCCTTGTCCCACTACAATGCAGATTTAGGATGTATTCACTTTTGAATCTCTGTAATATTATTATGCAGTAGACTAAATGATGGCACTTCAGGCATTAACCCTGTTTGTGAAGCAGAGCAGAAGCTCCAGGTCTGTAGATTTACAATAATCCTACATAAGGTACTGTAGAACAGTACTACAGTATAGATCAATGGTATTTTAGAACCATTGCTTAGAGATACCTATTACCTATATACTTATTCAAGCCTGGTATAGATACCTAAACCAGGCTTGAACAACCTGTACTTCACCAGTTGCAGTAGAACTACAAGTCCCAGGTAGGACTTTGCAGTTCCACTGCAGCTGGAGGACTATAGGATGCCTAACTCTATACCAGCTATAGACCACATGAAGTGTGGTTTATATATTTATATCTCATGTAAATAAACAGTTAGGAAGCATTACACAGGGCATATGAGAGTATAAATTTAATTATGTCCCCCAGATGTTTTCTTTTTCCATGAAATACACAACTGCATGTACTGATTATGAGGCCATTGCTGGTGTGTGCAGTAGGAATATTTATAGTTTAGCAAAATCACATTCTGTAATATATAATCATGAACCTTGAATATTAGTGCTTGTCTTTAGGGAATATATTTGGTGATAGTTTGCAGCTATACATTTCTGAAACACATAAACCTGCTTATACTGACACATAGGAAACAAATTTGAAATTACTTTCAGTTATGTATTGGAGGTATTACAGTATGCTTAATGCATTTAATTCTTTATAAGAATGGACTGAACTATTGACAAAGAACATTTAGAATCTGGACCGTTTACTCACAAAATGAAATCACAGAATTGCCTTTAAAAAATGCAGTCCATGACACACTGTTCTGTCCACCAGTGTTCCACAGAACTGACAATTCAACAGCACATTGATATGAAAGAGAGAGAATAGTGCCTTTAACAATGCTGTCCTCAAAACAATGTTCTGTCCACCAGTGTTCCACAGAACTGACAATTCAAGGGCACATTGATATGAGGGAGGGAGAGAATAGTGCCTTTAGCAATGCAGTCCACAACACAATGTTCTGTCCAACAGTGTCCCACAGAACTGACAATTCAAGGGCACATTGATATGAGGGAGGGAGAGAATAGTGCCTTTAGCAATGCAGTCCACAACACAATGTTCTGTCCACCAGTGTCCCACAGAACTGACAACTCAACGACACGTTGATATGAGAGAGAGAGAGAGAGAGAGAGAGAGAGAGAGAGAGAGAGAGAGGGAGAGAGAGAATAGAGATTGGAAGTTCCACATGTAGTATTAAGCATGCTAAGCTCCTTTTGTGAATATCCAGGTCAAAAGTAATTCATATCCATAAAGAGCCAACGTCCCGGCTGATCTTATATTTCAGAGTCCCAGCATGTGCCTGTCTATGGGCTCTGAGAGATGGATGTCACGCAGAGTCCTGTCACAGAACCACAGGGCGAGACTTGGTCACTGTAGGGAATGAATGAGTGTGGTCACAGCCCAGGAAGTGTAAGACTGTGTGAAATTACAGAAAGACTTATGAATCGAGAGACATGTGATGGCAATATTTCCTTTACAGGCATTCCTAAAACAACATTAATGACTATCCAAAGCGCGAGGTATTATCGGTATTACATCTAGCTGTTCTTTCCAGGGGGTGGGTAAGTAAATCTGTAATTGCGAAATATCTGGGAGATTGATTGCAAAAACAGTAACATGTTCGATCCAGAAGCATTCGCAATTAATTGTATCGAAATTAAATGTTTCAGCATGTTCAATACGGCCAAACACTCCAGAATTCGATCATAAATTAGTTTTACAAGAAAATGGTTAAAGAATATAATGCGCATAAAAGTCCAGATCCAGATATTAAAGACGTCTACTCGTTTTAAAAGAATTGCTACCTTTATTGATTAAACATCACAGATAAGCATTACAAATAATAATGCAAGGTATATTATTGCATGGCATTATTTTGTGTTATCTGTGATAATTGCAAGATACAACAGTAATAAAGTCAGCTAAAACAAAACGCACAAAATAAAAAAATTCTGTTTACACATTGATAAATGACATTATTACAACAGTATATAGCGTAATTACTTATAACATAATAATATATTTTAGATTCGTGCTTTACCCTGTAATACGGATATGTACATAAAAATATATGATTAAAATAGTATAAAATATATCATGGGAGTTTGCGAGATTATGGCATTTTACAATAAATTTATTTAAGCGAAATCCACATCGTCACCGCAATTGGAACACTGTAAAATGGATTAAACGTATTAATATAATACTAATTGCAAAGTATAAGAAATAAACGAATACGTAACTTCATTTATGTACTAGTGTAGTGCGCTACTTTCTCTAGACATAAATTGGAAAAATATCAGATTTTCACATGAAACCCATTGGAATAGTAATTCCCCACCAACCCACAGTGTAAATTCTGAAAAAGCTGTCATTTTATATGCGAACCGCAAATATTCACACTATATTCTTGGCTCCAGTTTATAGAGATTTATGTATAAAATCCACTCATTTCTCCCCAAACAAACCGCTTTACGACTTAGAACTTGCTTATTTCAAATAAAGAAAAAAATCGTTCAGTTTTACGACAAATAACGCAAGTATACTTGGCGACTGAGACTAATGCAAGTACTATCATTCTGATATTTAAGAAACTATTTCACAATCACTATATTCTTTCCTAAGCCAAACATAGCAACAAAATAAAAAAAACTTATTTCGTTCAAAGATTTGTATTGGGGATTTTCAGCAGATGGAAGACGATTTTTCTATTTATTTTACAGATCCGTGTTGAATTTGAACGGTTTGTCGGTCAATTTCCAATGTTTTTCTTAGTATACCTCTAATTTTGAACATTGTGGAGTACCTGGTGTGTGTATTTATGTATTTATTTTATGTACAGTGATTTGAAATGTTTGTAGTCTGGCTTCTAGCGTACTGTACCCGAGATAATAAAGTGACGTTAGTCAACACTCAGAAATATACACATGTATAATCATCATCATCATCATTTATTTATATAGAACCAGTATATTCCATAGCATTTTACAATTGGGAGCAAACAGTAATAAAACAATACTGAGTAATACAGAAAGGTAAGAGGTCCCTGCTTGTAAGCGTACAATCTATTTCTGATCCACTACTAAGCCAGTGTAAACAAATATAAATATTTGCTTCCTTACAGTAGTTACAATATCGCAAACAATGTGTAATTCCCTCACAGCACAAAATAATCTAGTAATAGATTTTGCATTGGCTTCGTGTGCAGGTCGTTAATTGTACTGCTAAATTATATATTTTTCCTAGCCTATAATAATGGATAATTAATCATGTACACTTAAAATAAAGATATCATGAATGGACTATTTTTTAACTATACTAATAATCAGATAATTGAGTGTACAGTTTCCTACTCGTGTAACAATAATAACACTTTTACTGTTGTTCTATGGTAATATTTGTTTGTATAATGTTTCCCAATTGCCCTTTGCTCTCTGGCTGTGCTGCAGTACAGAGCAGCAGACCTTCAACCCGCTAATTATCCTGCAAGACCAACAACAATTATACTAATTACCCAATGGGACCTTCTGCTATATGTGTACAATATGTTGTTACAGGGCGTATGCTAATCACTAAAAAGCCTATTCCTGAAATTAATCTTTATGCCAGGGGTGGCAGTCTGCATGGGACTGATGTATATTTGGATACACCTACCCACACACACAAATACACACTGCTCCTCGGCCTAATTCAAGTCACTGTGGATGTGACCTCTGCTGTCCCGGCCCACACTCAGCAGCTTAATGGAAACAAGTTGAGCACGTTTACTGCTGATAAACATTAGCCCCACAAACCACTGGAGACCCCCGAACACAGTCAGACAACTTTATCCGACAGGAACACACAGTGAGAAAGGAGAAAATATATCCAAGGGGGAAATGAGAGAATAAGGGGCAAAACACATACATACAAGAGGAGGAGGTGTATATATATATGTGTATGTATTACACATAATATAATGTTACATATTATATATATTTCACAATCACTAGATAGAGCAATATATATATATATATATATATATATATATATATATATATATATATATATATATATATATATATACTGTAGGAACACACCGTGTGTTGTATAAGTGAAATATTTATACTATGTAACAGTGTGTGTGTGTGTGTGTGTGTGTGTGTGTGTGTGTGTGTATATATATATATATATATATGCACGCACACATACATATACACACACACACACACACACACACACACTAGTATAGAGAGCATCCCATTTGTTTGTTGTGATGATAATAATATGCAAGTTGTCATCTTTATTCTAACCACACAATTAAATGGACACATATTATTTACCCTGAATCGGGTTTGTCTTTGACCCCTAACTTCCTGAACATCTGCATTTTATAAGGTTGCTCCATTCCTGCAAATAATAGTTCTCAGGAACTTCCTCCGCGGCCTCAGCGAATGCTTGCACGACGTGTGCTATTTACAGTGTGTTTATAAGTATAACGATAGCTAGATAGATAGATAGAATGAGATAGATTCAAATACAGATTATTTTATTACATTGTGATACATAGATCATATTAAAGTAGATTGATAGATTATTTTATTATACTTCCATAGACTAATACAAACATGTATTACACATTATAGTACATGTTCATACATAATAACAAGAGGCAATAAGATACTTTCCGTAATTTCGCTTTCGCTGATTTCCTTTTATTTCCTCGTTAAATTAAATGCTCCCATTTCCTTTCCCAGCCATGTGATATTCAGTCGATGAAATTAATACGTTTTCTCCCCAATTATTGCTTTCTAATGATGTATATCTTCTGGGAATGGAAAACAGAACATAGGACATTTCACAAAATCTCCTCATCTTTTGAAACAAACAGTAACTTTCTTCATTTCCCTCCCAATAATCAGACGCAGATACTTCCAAACATTTATAAACAATAAAGGGAATCTGTTCCATACCACATAGGTTGAAATTAAGTATGTGTGCGTTCCAGCTCTTCAGTTTCACCCAAACCTCAGCAAAATTGCAACCCTTTGTGTGCTGGGAGGATTGTGTGGTCGGTGCTGAAGGTTGTAAAAGTAAAAAGTCAGTTTTATACCATCTTGTGGGTAGAGCCAGGTTGCAGCATCATGACATATTTTACATAAAATAAGTCTTTCATTATATTTCATGGGTGTATAATAAAATACACAAGTGATACACAAGGTCACTGTGTCCGTAACGTTGACAATAGATCACTGGAACCCTCAGTATATGTAGCTAAATCCCCTTTACCTATATGTACCCAATTGTATGGCGCTACTGAATCTGCTGGCGCTATATAAATAAATGTTGATGATGATGATGATGCACTGGCTCTGACATTCTGACTCTGTCCTCTTATTATATTGACTATTATATAGGTGTTTAATTCTGCATTATGCCTGGATGGATAGATGGATAGATAGATAGATAGATAGATAGATAGATAGATAGATAGATAGATAGATAGATAGATAGATACAATAGCATCAGTATACTTTCATACTATCACACAGCTGAGTATTTGAGACTTTTTACCAAGATATTTAGTTCTTGGTCAAATTATAGGAAAATCAATCTTTTTTTGGCTGTAGAACAATAAATACATCACAGATTTTCTAACAAGATCTAGTTATTATTTTTTAAAAAAAATATTCTCTCTGTAAATAGAAAGATACGGTTGACATTTTTTGTAATAACATCTAAACCATATACATTTTTATTGCACATTCACTGAGAATTAAAATAATAACCATCCGCACTCACTGTTATATGTCACTACTGTGATAATATATTCATTTGTGTGGGTGGCTTTTCTTTGATGTGCCAGCATCGTGTGGCATGGAAGGGTTAACAAGGACAATTAGCTACCCGAGCCTCCTAATCCATAACGTTATTTCCAGTGTTTTTTGAGACTTACCGCATCTCTGAGGGTAAATATTCTTTTCCCCTCTTGTAATCAGTAACCCAGGTGCAGAGCATGCTTGAA